>NW_008584824.1:0-2611 GCF_000691845.1 Merops nubicus
AAAAATCAGAGCTAGCAATATTTTTGCGTTCTCTCAAATAGTTTTGCTTCCCCAGTCATGACAATCCATATACAAATTTGATTTTTCTTCTGACAACGTAAGCATAAATACAGAGTGTTTTGTAGTAATTTAGAAAAATAACTAAGGCTTTGGGTGAAATAGAAATGGAGCTTCCATTTTGAAAAAAAAAAAAAAAAAAAAGGAAAAAGAACTATGAACTTGCAGAGAAAAGAAAAACAATCAATTGAAAAACTCAGACCACTTGTGAACCAGCTGTTCTCAGAATTTGGCCATAGCTGTCCAGTGCCTCGTCCATGAACCAAGTACCTCCTTCTTTAGGCATACTGGAATATAATGCAACTTAAAAAGAATCAGAAAACAAAAAACATACCTGTTTAACTCATTTGCTATACGTGTTTTAAAAGCTTTTCCAGTGTTATTAACTCAATTTCTAAATTCCTTGAGTGTAGCTCAAGTTGCTGTTTCTCCTCCATCTCTTTACAATATTGATCTTCCTTTCTTTCTAGTTTTTCTCTTGTTTTCTTATATTGTGTTTCTGCTCTGAGCCTCTTTTCTTGTTTCAAAGTTAATCTAGGATTTAACAGAATATTTTAGAAACTAAAGCACTGATATGCAAAGTCGATATTCCACATTATGAACTTGCAGAGAGAAACCACAGAAGTATTAAATCCTTTCAGAATCCATTTTTACTGTAATTTTTACGTTTAAAGAATTCTAACTTCATTCCATTATCCATGGCATCAGCTGGACAATATAGAAGTAAATGACTAAGTGATTTATCATCTATTTGTAAGTTTACATACAAATATAGAGAAGTATCCCATGTCTATAATTTTTAAAAATATTTTCATGTTACAGATGCTTCATTCAAAAGAAGTCTTCTCAGATCAAAGGATCATAAGCTTTTACTATAATTAATATATATTTTCTTAATATGCTGAGCATTGCCTACATAGCCTACATATTATTGCTTCAGCAGTGGCTGCAGATAATATTGAAGGAGCAGCACACCACTTACCACCACCAACTGTCCAGCAAGCCTTCTGTAAGTCCAAAACAACTGCTGACCATAGGAAGAGCATGTACTTGCTACTTCCTCACGAATGAGGACAGTGTTCAAAAACAGATTTAGAAATGGCTGGAGTCGAACCCAAGTTGGGACTTGGCTGCCCCATAATCCCCTTCTACATACCGGGAGACACAATTCCTCAAAGCTGAGTTCCCTCAGCCTCTCCTCACAAAGCTGGTGCTCCTGCTCCCTGACCAGCTTGGTAGCTCTCCGCTGAACTCGCACGTATTGATTAAGATCTCTCCTGTACTAGAAGGTCACAAACTGGACCTGATGCTCTAGACACAGTTCAGCAAGTGCTGAGTAGGAATGCACCATCATTGTCCTCAATCTCCTGGCTCTTAATACAGCCCAGAATGCCACTGGCCTTCTCAGCTGCCAGTGCATCTGGGCTCATGTTGAGCTTGCCCCCTGCCAAGAGCACCAGAGCCCTTCCAGCAGACTCCCCAGCCAGGCCATCCATCCCACAGCACATCTTCACAAGGGGACCTTCCTTCCCAAGTGCGGGGCTTTGCATTTGTCCTTGCCGAGTTTCATACGCTGAAGTGTGGTGACCAGCCATTAAAAACCTCACACCATCCAGGTCTAGCTCAGGAGTACAGGGAATGAGGCAATCCCAAAGCTGACCTTTCAAATAAACACAAAAGCAAGCAAACAAATTCTCTAAGCTCTGTTACAAGTTGTACTCTATGGAGTTATAAGAATTCCTAATATTACACAACAACAAAAGCTGCAAAGACAAAAATAATTTAACCCCCCCATATCTCACATCAATCTCTCTTATAAACCTCCTTTTCCCATACATACTCTCTTGATCTCTTCTCTTGCTAACAACAACAAAAAGTTAAATCAACATCCAGAAGACTTTACATGGAGCTAATATCCAGGCACTTTCTCCCCCTGACATTATGTCCTAGTATAACTTGCTCAGGGGTTCATGAAACTCCAATTACTAGAAACTTCTCATCCTACTGTCTGTATCACCAGCATCTTCTGAGACACAAACACTGACAAGATAACAAACATTATGAGAGAGCAAGGTTACGTACTTAAGGTTTTGGATATCACTTTTCCATTCCACTTCTTTGTGAGCCAATAGGGATTTCAAATCCTGAGTCTCTTCTGCGATTAACCGTGACTCATTCTTCTCCATTTCCAATTTCCTTACTTCCCTACAGACAGCTGTGTACCGATTTTTTTCACATTCTATTATCTGTTCATATGCAAGAAGTATGTTCTGAATTTTCAACAAAATAGCAGAACCTATTTTTGAGATAAAAAAGACACAAAGCTGAACATAGGCACAAATACCTTCCAATGTATAAATGATGCAGTGGTTTCCTGTATTGGGTGTATGTGGCCAGGTTTTGGTAGTGGGAACACTGCAGGTAGTGGGGAGGTCTCTGTGAGAAGAGGCATGGGGTTGCCCCATGCTGGATACAGCTAATTCCAGCAGACTCACCCCAGGGCATAGTTGAGCTTCTCAGCCATACTGGTGGCACCTCTGGGTGCCAATATAAA
>NW_008584825.1:0-561 GCF_000691845.1 Merops nubicus
CTTGGAGAAGAGGAGGTTGAGGGGAGACGACCTGACTCTGGACATCTCTCTGCAAGGAGGTTGGAGTGAGGTGGAGGTTGGTCTCTTCTCCCAAGGAACCAGTGACAGGGTGAGAGGCAATGGGCTGAAGTTGCAGCAGGGGAGTTTTTGAAGAATTCCTCTCCTGGCAGAGTGGTGAGACATTGGCCCAGGCTGCCCAGGGAGGTGCTGGCGTCACCAGTGCCTTGGCCCAGGCTGCCCATGGAGGTGCTGGAGTCCCCAGGCCCAGAGGGGTCCAAAAAGGCAAGAGACCTGGCACCAGGGGCCATGGTTTAGTGGTCATGGGAATGTTAGCTTGACAGCTGGACTTGAGGATCTGAGAGGTCTTTTCCAACCTCAAGGCTTCTACGGTTCTGTCGGATGGAAGGAGAAGTGACACTGTTTGTTTGACTGTGGCTGACCCCAGGGTTGTGTCTCTGGCTGTAGCGTTACACTGAGCTGCTGTTCCAGGTTGTCTCCCTTCTGCCATTCCAAGGGCTGGCAGAGGCTGTTGCAGAACCCCTGAGAGAAGCCCCACAGCCC
>NW_008584825.1:632-1137 GCF_000691845.1 Merops nubicus
AGAACCGTGGAAGGGTTTAGTTTGGAGAACTCCTTGAAGGTCTTCGAGTGTAACTGATAACCTGGCACTGCCAAGTCCATCCCTAAACCTGGTCACAGATGAAACAATGGCTTTGTTTTCACCATGAAACAACTGAGATTTATTTTATAATTTTGTGTTCTGGAATGAGTGAATGGGTCTCTCTGGGGACGCAGAGGCCTGGGCCCAGTAGTCCAAGGGCTCCTGTGACCCAGGAGGGACCGGCCACTGTGGGTACTGGCTCTGAGTCGTGGGGGTGTCGGGGAAGCTGGTGCAGCTGTCCAGCTGGGAGGAGTAGGTGGCAGTTTCCAGCTGTTCTGGAGCACCAGATGGCCTCCTGTGGAGACAGAAGGTCACCGAGAGCCTGAGCTGCAGATGGGCAAAGGGCCTGTCCTCCCCACCATGGCCCAGAGCTGCTCAGGCTCACCCCGCCTGCTCCTGGCCAGGCAGGGCCGCTTGGAGATGACGCTGGGGCCGGGGGGCACAG
>NW_008584825.1:1149-10333 GCF_000691845.1 Merops nubicus
AGACCCCTCAGCAGGGCTCCCGGCCCACCCGCTGACTCGCCACTTCATGGCAGCCTGACTAGAAATGCTCTGTGGCTATGAGCAGCCAGGGGAGGAGGACGTGGGGAAGAAATCTGCAACTCACTCTTGTGTGCAGAACCAGCACCAGCACAGGACCGATGTCCAGAATATTGGGTAGATCACAACCAGCACGAGGAGGAGGATGATCAGTGTGTGGAGGCTTGGCAACTGCAGGGGACTGAAGTCACTTGTGATGTTCTGTGGCTTATCCACACCTACTGTTGCCTCACCAACCACACCTAGAAGAGCAATGGGAATGTAAGTCTCTCCTGTGCACCACTGTCTCAGCTTGCAGCACCTCTGCCATGGCTGGGAAGTTCTCTGGGTCCCCAGGGCTGGCTCCTGCAGACACGCTCCCAGCCTTTGGGACAGGTTGGCCCACCCAGTCCAGCTCAAGAGGCCAGGAGGAGAACATAGACATGGGACAGAGCCCATCCCTGCTGCAGGTGGTGCCACCCTCAGCTCTCCCCTAGCCTGAGGAGACAGGTCCAGCCCTCTCGGGAGGCCCCTCAGCATCCTCCCTGCAGCTCACAGCAGCTCCAACCTCCAGCCTGACAGGCGCAGCTGAGAAAAGTTCTGTTGCATGTTGGGATCTACCTTGGCCTTAGGGAATTGCAGGCATGGGCAGGGGCTCAGGGAACCAGGTGGGAGACAGAGGGAGGCGAGGATGGGCAAAGCTGCAGCAGGGCCTGGGCACCTCTTGCCTGGCCCCTGGAAGCTCTCCAAACACTCTCTCCTGGCCACAGGCAACCCCTTGGGGAACAGATGGACCAACACGGGGCCCCTCAGGGCTTTCTCTGCAGGAGAGCTCTCACACACATGCAGAGGCAGCCCTGAGTGAAGCACTGGAGGACAAACCGCCCTCCAGAAGAGCTGTGAAAAGCCGCCCCAGCGCCACCCGCTCACCTGCTCCCCACGGGGCATTCTGGACACCCCTGACCAGCAGCACCATGAGGAGGGTGACGAAGAGCAAGAGGTAGAGGAAGAAAAAGAGGCTGTTCAGGACACCCATGACCCTAGAACTCAGACCACCCTTGTGCTGCTGTGGCAGCGAGGGCCCAGGGCTGAGCGGTGGCTACTTATAGCCGAGGTGACACCACGGGGCTTTGTGACATCACACCCCACCGTGACGTGATGGCTGGGCCTCAGAAGCAGCCCCTGCCTCCCCACCCTGCCTGGCATGGGGAGAAAGATGGGGGGTGTGGAGGCTGTCTCCTGGTTCTCCTAGCAGTTTCTGTCACGACAGGACAAGGCAGGATGGTTTGACTCTACAAGAGGCAGATTCAGAGCAGAGAGAAGGAATAAACTGTTGACGCTGAAGGTGGCGAGAACCTGCCCCAGGTTGCTTCTTACTTGAAGAGGAAAAAACAAAATAAATGTTCTAAACCAGACTCAAGCCACCTCCTGACATGAACCTGCAAAGCCCCAGCTGAGCATAACGGCTCCTCTCCCTCCTAACTCTGTGCTGTGCTACAAACCAGGCATCATTTTTAGCTTTTCTCACATATCAGATGAAACCTCTCAAGACAGTCAGTACAAGAGAAAACTGTTACAAACCAGCTACAAACCAAGCATCATTTTTAGCTTTTCTCACATCAGATGAAACCTCTCAAGACAGTACAAGAGAAAACTGTTACAAACCATGGAATAAACCTGGGCTGATGTGATTGCAGCTCAGCAGTAGCCTTTGTAGTTTTTCCACTCTATGTTAAAAGCTCTCCAGGATTTGAACATCTGGTTTATTCTACATGTAACAATTAATTTGATTTGGTGGGGAAGAAAAGCAGTGGATGAGAAGTTGCCCTACACGTGGGCATCAGTAGAACTGCAGCTCCTCCATGGGGTATCAGCTGCTGTGCCTACCAGAACACCTTTCATAGTTTGAAACAGATTCCCAATAAAAACCAGAACTGCACCAGAAAAACCCAGCTTAGTAAAGGAGGAGGAGGTGAGGAGCTTCACAACATGGTTTAGTGGTCATGGGAGTGTTGGGTTGATGGTTGGACTTGATCTTAGAGGTCTCTTCCAACCTTCATGATTCTGTGGTTCTATTCTATGATTCCATGTTAGTCAAATAATTCAAAGGAGGAAGCTGATGCTGCCTAAAATGGAATTTAATAGCATTTTTGAGCACTGCTAGCATAAATGGCTGACTGATTACTTCTACTTTGATTCTTATTCATACATGAACTTGGGAAAATTATTTAATCCGACTGGTTTGTTGATTAGGCAACACACAAAAATGTGTGAAGAAATCTGCTTTACTTAAAAATACACTCAAAAGATATTAGAACATCAAATAAAGTAGATTATACATTTGTCTTTTTTCTCCCCTCCCTGAAATTCTCTGACAGAATGAAACTGCATGTAGTAAAGTGTCTTCCTTCAACTTGTCAATAGGTTGTGTGATATCACAGAGAGTTCCACAAGAGCTCTTAGAGGGGAGTCCATGGGCAGCGTAACAGTGTCAACAGTGAAAGTGTTAAACATCAAACTTCTATAATTTAATTATCTTGAGGATGTGTATTAAGTGGTTATCATTAAATTGAAATAACAGAAATTTTCTATGAATGTTAATCACAACAGTCAAACTGTTTTTAATGTCTAATATTGACTAGCAAATCTAAAAAAACTGGTTGCATGGTGGAAATTCTAGTTAAATGCTTAAATTCATCTTAACTGAGCTCACTTGAAAGCACCCAAGAGGAAAATTAGATAGCTGATTCCTGTGGCTACAGTTCCTTCAACAGTTACACGTCTCTAATGCATTTATTAAGAAATTTGCTCAACTCTTATTTTAGTAGAATTATGGGGTGGGGAGAGAACTGTGAATTTCTCTACTTAACACAATTTTGTAAGTTTAGTAATTCCATTAAAATCTTAGGACTTATGACACCTTCTGGGAACATAGACTTGGTTGGTCATATCCAGAGGACAGTGATGAATGTCTCAGTGTCCAGATGGAGACCATTGACATCTCTTGGGGGTCTGTACTAGGACCAGTGCTGTTTAACATCTTCATCAATGACATAGACAATGGGGCAGCCTCAGCAAGTCTGAAGATGACATCAAGATCAGTAATGCAGTTGACATGCCAGAGATGAGATGCCATTCACAGGGTTTTCTGCTGACCACTTGCCCAACATAGAATTATGTTATCACTGACAAGCAGACCAGAAGCCAAACTCCTCCCCTCACTCCCACATCACACACCAGGGACCCAAAGTGCCAGACAACCAGAGGGAGGAACAAGTCAATGCACTCACCCAGCACAGTGGACCTGAAGAAGAGAACAATTCAGACAAGGAACCAAGCCGTGGGTGATGGTAACAGTCAGACCATGAGCCCTGTTATATAGTAGTAACTCAGAGACAGCTTCATGTTCTGGTCCTGCCATCTTGGGAACTCCACTTGCTGTGGAGAGTCTGGCCCTTTCAATAGCCAGAATCCCCACACAGCACACACATAGACTGCAGAAACAGACCTGACAACGTAACTGCAGGCAGTCAGCTCTTATAGAGGTGTCCTCTTGCCCCACCTCCAAGTTAATGTGGAAGGTGGGGGCACCTGGTAGTGATCTCCTCATCAGTTCCCACCCAAGGCTGGCCAGACCCTGGGTGCAAAACAATCAGGAGGGGGTTTCTTGCCTGGTTGTGGACATCATCCACCCACCAACCCTCATTCAGGGCTCGGGGTTTAATCCCAGCACTTCAAGGGGACCTGAAAAAGTTTGAGAAATGGGCCCATGTGAACCTCATGAGGTTCAACAAAACCAAGTGCAAGGTCCTGCAACTGGGTTGGGGCAATCCTTGGTATCAGTACAGGCTGGCGAATGAAGTGTGGCCAGCAAGTTAAGGGAGGTGATTCTCTCCCTCTACTGTGATCTTGTGAGACCTCACTTGGGTGGTCTTTCAGTACCTAAAGGGGGATGTAGGAAAGATGGGGACAATCATTTTAGCAGGACCTGTTGCAGCAGGACAAAGGATAATGGTTTTAAATTAAAAGAGCATAGATAAATTTTGTAGATGCCTCATCCCTGGAAACATTCAATGTCAGGTTGGACAGGGTTCTGAGCATCCTGATCTACTTGAAAATGTCCCTGTTCACTGCAGAGGCATTGGACTAGAGGACCCTTAAAGGTCTCTTCCAAACTAAGGCATTCTATGGATTCTGGAGCATGTTTGAAGAAGGGCAATGAAGCTGGTGAGGGGTTTAGAAAACAAGTCTTATGAGGAGCAGCTAAGGGAACTGGGGTTGTTTAGCCTGGAGAAAAGGAGGTTCAGAGCAGACCTTACTGTTCTCTACAACTGCCTGAAAGAAGGTCGTGGTGAGATGGAAGTCAGTCTGTTCTTCCATGTAAAAAGTGAGAGGAGAAGACAGAGTGGCCTGAAGTTGCACCAGGGGAACAGGCTGCCCAGGGAAATGGTTGAGTCACCATCCCTGTAGGTATTTAAAGAGGTGTAGCTGTGGTGATCTGGTTTAGTGGTCAGCTGGCAGTGATGGGTTAACAGCTGGACTTGGACTTGATGGTCTCTCCCAACCAAAACTATTCTATGACTTTATGATAATTATAAGGGCTTCATAACAGTTTAATTAATGAAGTTTAATTAATGTTAGACCTCATTTTTCATTCTGTCTTAAAAGTAGCTTTTGCCTTAAAATATCAGAAAACACTCAGATAAGGGAACAGAAATCTGCTTCAACTGAAGCTAAAATACAAAGATCAAGTCAACGAGGCATTTACTGTTTTATTTCAAGAGACTCTAATTTCGAGTCCTGACTGTTGATATGGATCTAGGAACAGAAAGGACTATTTTAAGCCATTTTCAGTGAAAAAACAAGGTCATATCTTTTTCTTTTAGTGGGTGGTGAATAGCATAAACACTGCTTTGGAAGAGACTCCAATGCACAACAATTAACTCCTATTAAAATGCCTGGCTGTATCTATGCCAGCATGATTAGTTCATTGTTTCCTTAAGTAGTAATAAAAGGCAAACTATAGTACTGATTACTTGTTATTTGGGTAGTTTGGAATAATAATGCAAAAATAGTTATCAAACAATAGTATTTCCATAGGCTGATTAGGTGTGTCTATAAGTACTGTCTTATTTGTTAATGTATTTTTAATGTTAATGGTTTAATTGTAGAAACTAGCTAGGAAGCTGGATCTTATCAAGCTACAGATTATTTGATTTTGAACAGATAGTATAAAGTTTATATAAAAATGTGTTCTGAGGAACTGAGCTACAAGTCTGCTTTACATGTTTGACCCATATAAATAAAACCTTGCTATGTTAGCTTTAACTTGGCTGTAGAGGTGCCTTTTACTGTTAAGAAAATGATCAAAGGATGTTAGTAGATAAGCTATTAGCATACATAGAATATTTAGGTGTACATGTTCTATGGTGAACAACATAAAACTTGGCATCCACTAGGACCAAAAATAAGAAAAACCATCACAGCTCTGTTTGTGTGAATGGTATTGAACTGTAAGATTATTTAAGCTACACTGAAATCCGAGATTTACACTTGAAAAATAAGTGAACTAAGAATGAACTTCATCTACCTTACTGTAGATATCTACAGCTGAGTCTCCTAGTCTCAGCTTCCTGTATTTTCAATAGAAAAAAAGAGAAGTACCTCTAGTGCTGTTTTCTTTCATGCTAAAGATCAAAAACTCAGAGGAACTGGGGCTTAGAGATTTTTTTCTTCCTTTCCTTTCAATGTGGGTCTCATACTGCTAATTTTTAAATATTTAAAAATAGGTGAGTTGAATCATACCTGTATAGATCTGTTTCTCTACTAGAAACAGAGGAACTAGAAATACAAATTGCTGGATTAATCCACTCTATATGGTTATTTACCATCCCTGGATTAGAGGGCTAGATTAAAAATTTGGAGCTCTGTGTATAGTAACTGGATAGAAGTAAGCACCTCTAAAATATAATTCAAATGCTAATTAGTTAATACTCTTGTTTCTCTGCCAGCTACAGAGGGAGTGTGAGAAACAAAACAAAATAAACCCCAAAAATATACACTGAATAGATATTAAAAAAAAAAACTTAGATTGATCACTGAAGCAGTCAAACTTCTCATTTGGAAAATGAAAAGTACATAGTTTTATTTATGATTTTTAATGCTTCTTCTGACTTTGAGATAGTTTTTCAGTGGTGGGCTTGGAGAATATTGGTGAGTTCAGTGAAAAGGCTGTGTCTCCAACCTACACACTGAAAGTGCTCCTCAAAGAAATTTTAAGTTTTATTGAAACCCAGGTGATCAAAAGTCTTAGTCAAAGCAGGGGCTTTGATGGTTATCAGCTTTGTCCAGCATGATTTCCCCTTACTGAAGCCATGCTGACTACTGATTTATCTTTTTTTTTTTTCTTTTTATGTACGTGGTAATGGTTTCCAGGAGTATCTGCTCCATTCTATACTCCTGCACATTCTACAGAGGGTGTGAGAATATGAACATGAAAATAATTTTTTTTTAAAAAAATCATGTACTCTGAAGAGTATGAGCTCTGTGGAACCATTCAGGAAAACTGACCTTGCCACAAGTGGCCCAAGGCACAAGTTGTCTCACTACTTTGTCTTTAAAAGTCATTCACTTTTCATTTACACCAAGATCTTCATTATATAAATCAATATAAAGTGGGAACATCTATGCCAGAATTACACACCAACACTGGAAATCTGAACACTGCAAGTGGATGATGATCTTTATAATCCTAAACGGAATATAGAAATGACACTTTGCATTGTTTTGAAAAATAGATAGAATACTCATATGCCAAACTGATGTTTCTTCATGGTTGCTTAGATTTCTAAAGTAACAAGAGGAAGCAGTGTTACACACTGCATATATTTGTCTGTTATCTGGCAGTGTTTTCCTGTTGTGCTTTACTAAAAATGAACTATTTCAATATTGTTATCAGACAATGTAGAATAAAATAAGAATTTTTGTTCCAGAGTTTACATAGAACTTGAGCATACTTACTATGTGTCAGTATCTTCACTTTATCAATGAGGAAGTAGAGACATGCTCCTTTTGCTAAAAATCACACCCTAAGAAGGTTTTGCCACTATCTTATCCCAGCATTGTTCAATTCTCACATTAGGGTAAAATGCCTCCCTCAAAAGACTGCAAAATAAATGTCTCTTTTAGAGGAAAAGCACACTCACACTTGCACTCCTTGCCTACCTGCAGTAAAGGAGGTATTTGCAAGTGCTCAAGCCCGTGTCTCAGCTGTGCAGACAAATGTCCAGCAGTTGTACTGCATGTATTAGAAAAGCAGTTACATTTTAAGGACTTCTTGTGGCACAATTTACTGGTCTGCTCCATAAGTAACAATTAATATCTATCATATATAGGATTTAAATATATTTAATCTGAAACAATGATGTGGATTTGATAAAAATCAGTTCTTCCAAGCTAACTGAAACAGTACAGAACACATTCATTTCCAGCAGAGTTAAATTAAAGAAGTAAATATTAATAAAGAATAATAAAATTACACTGCAATAGCGTGAGCCTCCATTGAACATGGAACTGTGCAGGACAACTCAGATCTTTTCATATCATTCTCCAGTGTAGGTTTTGTATAGCTTTTATATAATTTTCTTTGTATAGTTTTAAACCAGATATTTAAAGGCAATCAGACGACAGAAATAATTGCTGCAGGGAAATATCAGGTCCTACTTTTTATTTTACTTCAGCAATAATCTGTGACCAATCTGTAGTGTCAGCCACTCAGTGCATACAGGCTAGGAGCTCTTTAAACCCATACTTTAACAGAGGGAAAAGGAGAAATATTGGACCTAGTGTCATCGTGGGGCTGTGCTCAGCTTGATTGCAGGCATTTAATTTAGGTGGAAGCCAGACAGATCATTTATCAAGATGATGGGTTAGTGTGATTCACTGCTGTTTCCCAACGCTCAGTGCAACTCTGTTGATGTACAGCAGTACCTCAGGATGATACATCCCAGTTATCTACCTTCCAGAATAACTCTTTGTTGATACTCACCTGATGTTAATTCATCTAGTCTTGATTTTCTTATGAAATGGACATAGCTTTAACTAAAATATCTTACTGTAATTCCAAATCCATCAGTCCCTTCTGAATGTCAGAAAATATGAAATCAGAATGTTTGTTGGTTGCCACGTAGAAAAATACATAATCCCTTGAATATTTATTTATAATTTTTCAGCTTTACTAGCATTAAAATGGAATCAAAGTATTGCTACTTAATAGAAGTTACCAAGAACTTTCTTACTTTTCACAGGAATTTTATTTAAATGGGCAAGGCTCTTAGCAGCCACAGGATCGTAGTTGACAAAGTACAAAGGAAAAGGTGAAAATGCCCTTCATGAAGTATTAGTCACCTAAATATAATGAAAGGTAAAATAAGAGCAAGACAATAAGTAGTCTGTACATAACAAAGTACAGAACTTTTGACTAAAGCATTAATTGGTGAAAAAAACTGTCAGTGACATGAACACCAGTTGTGTTTGTTCTTGTTCTTATCACAATTTAAATTTTGATCTTTAGCACTTTAAAATAAAAATAAATACAGCTTTGTTTTTTCATCTGGATTTTAAACAAACAATGCCTAGCTTAAAACAATGTCTATTGTTTCTCTTGGTCTTTTATTCTTTAACCTTTAAGGAAAAGCAAGCAGAATGTTTGAGGGCAATAGGAATAAACATGCTGAAATGTATGAAGTCAATTCCATACTTCCTTGTCAAGGAAGAGACTCATATTAAAAAAAATAAAGGGAAAAAATGGCCCAAGCAAGAACAGCTACCTTCACATTTCTCAAAGACCTAATGTAAAGATAAACAAAATAAGATTCAGTGAATTGTTATCATCTTTACTGGAAAATATTAGTTTGTTTAGGGCCAGTGAAAATGGAAAAAATAAAATGTGAAATAGACATATAGAAGATTAAAAGTTTCTGGGGTGCAGCATGGGGGAGACAGAGGAAGATACCAGGAGCAACGAAGCTGAAGCATGAGTGGAGGAGAAGAAAACACTGGAGAAGATTGAGGAAATAAGCTACAGTCATATCTCAAAGACGGTGAAGAGAAGGTGGCATTACTAAAATCCCAAAGATCATTTGTTCCA
>NW_008584825.1:10351-18012 GCF_000691845.1 Merops nubicus
CGGCAAAAATAGCAAGGATAGTTGTTTATTTTATTCTTCTTTATCTAATAGATCTGATTTAGTCATCCTGTTCTAGTTGATATTCCAATAAAATACAGTTTTAGAGATCCAAAGCTCCTTGTCATTTAACTAACTTCTCCAGCAGGATTAGCTGTCCCTTATCAATAGACTAATAGGTACCATAGTATAGAATCATGTGTAATCATCTGAAAAACACTTTCTCTAGTCCCAAAAATTCACAAATCATTTTCATAGTCATAATACCATTTTCTCAGCCTAATTTAAAGCAGTTAAAAATAAGCTTTACACAATTTTTAAAAATATAGGCAAGATGAGCTCTCATGTATCCAAGTGTTTATGTGAATTTGTGCATATTTAAAAAAAACCCAAACAACTAATATTTATGCTAAGCTTTTATATGGGGAGGAGAATCTGTAGAAAAATGGAAGGACACATAACAATTCTAAGCACGTCTTTCTGATGTAAAATGCAAAGTGTCTTTCTGGCACAGTTAAACTGGCATAATGAAGCAGATGGTGTTACAAGTACCTGTTTGCTTAGTTGAAGGTTTTTTTTTTTTTGTTGTCTTGCTTTTTTAAATTTAGATTATATTTTAGGGATATGTAATGTGACGTTACATTTTGAGTCCTTCTTTTTAAGGACTCACTAAGGACAACTGAATTTGTCTCTACCTTTATTAGATCCAGCTGATATATTTCTAATAGGAGGCAATGAAAAGAAGTCCAGGAGTGCTGAAGATAAATCTCTTGCAGCAGCATGCAGAATAAAAAGCCTACCTACCAGTTTAATTGACCTCTGTTTGTAAAGCTGGCGTGCACTGTAACTAGCAAGCACATTGACTCTACTGACTTTCAATGTAATCATCAGATTCTGATCTCACTGGCACCAGTGCAAATCCTCATTAATACTATAACACCAGTCAAGTTAATAAATTCTTTATTAATTACCTGCTTTTACAGTATATATTTTTTTCCTTCTCAAAAACTGCATCTAACTCAGCATACTGACTGTAAGCTACCCAGTATCTGTCAGGCTACCCTGCAAGTTGGCCACTAATATTTTTCATCAAATCTTTACCACCAGCTATGCTTTTTTCTATGTTTTAGCATAAATTCAAGACAGCCACAAATATCTAACTTGGTTACATAATCTTTTTCTCTCTCTTTGATTGAGATATCTATACTATAGGCATGTAACTCTGTTTCTGCAAATAAAACTCAATGGTTCAAGTGTTGTTTCTATTGTGAAGATGAATCTTGCATTTAATAGCATGTGTTCCACTTTTAGTATCATTTAAACCTGAAGAAACAGCAGTGAATTATAAAGATTACTGATGGAGAGACATACTAAATTATAAAGCTCATCCAATAAGCATGCTAATTCAATTTACACCACACCTTTCTTCATTTTTTTTTCTCTCCATAGGTTTTTGAATGCATTTTCTCCTGATTGTGGTGAGTTACGTCTTAGCAGAAAGCAATGTGTATAAAAAGTCTTATTTCTTATTCAAATATACACATCTGGGAAAAAAAAAAGCAAAACAAACAGACAAACAAACCCCAAAACAATCCAATTGCTTTATCAGGGGGTTCTAACATGACCATGCACTCCAGTGTGATATGAGGGCTTCACAGGCTTTTTAAACAAATTTGGAAATCAGTTTACATAAATATTAGGAAGTACTCTCTGCTGTATCTATACCATTATTCAGAAAACAATATAACATCTATTGGTCAGGGGAGTAAGCAAAAGGAAGCATGATTTTTCAGTCTAGTACCAGAGATAATGTCTTGGGAGAGAGAAGTGCTCGTGTGTGGTATGTTCTTCCAGTTTTCCTTATTAATTTTGTTCAGTAACTCTTAAATGCAAATGTAAAAGAGTTCTTGAGGAGTAGAGGGGTTCTCTTAACTGAGAATCTAGCTTTTATAATTTGTAACACGTCTGTGGATAAATTTAGATCACATAGGATTCATGTTAGTCAGGGAAAAGAGATTAAAAAAATCTGTCTCTGTGAGAAATAAAGGAAAAACAAACAAACAAACAAACAAACAAAAACCCAAACCTGAAGGAAAGTTCAATTAATGTCTTTAAAAGATTATATGACCTGGTGTTGCACAATAGCAAAAGTCTGTACCAAATATGTATATGAACCTTTGCAACTTATGCACAATACTGCCTTGCATATTTTCTTTAAATATTTAAAAAAAGAGAGCTGCATGATCTACAGAACAATTTTGCAACTCATTGATTGGAACAGTATTGCACTTTGTCCTTCTCAGATTCAAAACAGATAGTAGAACTCAGAATTAAAATCCAATTGCCTTATTCATATGAATAATCTTACTTTCAGAAGTTCCCCTGAGCACTATTACAAGAATATAGGAACATCATTATGAACCATGTTAAAATGGAGATGATAGATGATGGATTAAACAGATGAGAGAGGTCAGAAGTGAAAATTGAGGACTCAGAGTCATTTCCATAAAAATAGTTGAAAGTCTGTGTGTAGAGGAAATTATGTAGAACTAGCACATCAAAGAAAAGTAGAGGGTCACAGTTTGGAAGACAATACAGTGAGAGAGATGTTATGTGACTCAAAGTATAAAAGATCTACCTCCTTGAAAATAGGAGTCCACAGCTCTTAATTACAGAGACTGTTTTTCTTTTGCTTCTTCATTTACTTGCTTCTGTAACCTAGATTAAAGATTTTTTTTTTCTTGATTCTGTGTGGAAAATCCTATCCCCTACATTGACATACTTTTCTTTTTGGTCTCAAACCATCTTATCCATGGCATGATAGAGAAAAAAGGTGTTGCCAACTAGACCAGTGTGGCTTTACTCACAGAAGGAAGTACTAAAAATGTGAAGAGGGATGATACTAGAGAAAGTAGTTCTTAGAACCTTAGGTCCATTGGCTAGGCATGCAATACTTGGAGCATAAAGATAAATTTCTAAAAAAGGAGAAAATCGTATTGGATAATGAAAGCATTGGAGAAAAGTTTTTGAAAATTATATTTTTACATGGATAAAAAACATTTCACACCAAACAATGCTCACAAAGTACAAGATTCACTGCAAATGGATTCAATAGTACTGTTTGTACTGTGCTGCAATCATAAAACATGTCATCCATAACAACATTATTAAATATTCAAGGAAATGTAGTTAGGTAGCTAGGAATGACACCATTCAAGTGACTACAAAATAAGACAGCATACCAAATAAAGGAAATCACACAAGCAAATCTAACAATGACATTCCCTATGGGTAAAAGTAAATAAGAGAGAAGTGAAATTTCAGAAGGGTTCTGACCCACCAAAACTTAGAAAAAAATTTAGTATAGCTAGTGTCTTATTACTCAAGAAAAGCTGGTATCTCAGTCTATCTAAAATATTTGTGCCAGCTTCAAAAAAAGTTATTCCCATGTAACTTCTCTAAAATGTGTCAGTGGCAAAATGTCTTTAAAAAATAGTGGAAGTTACAGAAAAAGGGATGTAAGCACAAAACCTTATTTGCTGCTCTGTATCTTCTGTGTCCAGTATCTGCATCTCAAAGGGATATTTGTTACCCTGATCTTTCATTAGTCTGCAATCATTTCTCATTTCATACTTAGGCATTCCCTCAGCTAGAATGGTTTGGGTTGTCTTATTCGCCATCAAGTATATGTGGCTTTCATAGGTTGCATAGAAGCTCAGTAAGTGATGTATGTCTCCTGAGGGGACAACATTTTTGAAGCCAGGTTTTCAAAGCTCACATGAAAAGGGGACAGATCTTGGAATCCCTTCACAGACAAGTTTTCATTACTACTGTTTGACTCCCCCCCCAAAAAGTGTCTCAGTAGTTAGTCAGTCCCTCAACTCCTCAGCAGACAAAATCAGACCTCCTGTCTCTTCACAGATCTCTCAAGGACTCCGTCCTCAACAGCAATTAATTCACAGTATTTTGATCCCTGTGGTATTGCTACATAACTCTTCAAAAGAATAAACATCATATTACCAGAGTGAGGAACCATACGCAGCAGCAGACACATCAGCCTCCATTCACTGCAGTGTGATATTTTGCCCACGTTATTCCTCAACCTGTATTTTCTCTATTAAAGATACTGATTCTGTCACAACTGTCTTGCAGATGTCCTGCTGATGCTTTTAACAACAAAAAGCATCCGGCCAGAGAAAATAACACCACACCATTATTTTTTGACAAGCTTTCTTTCATTTCACCAAATAGGAGTAAACTGTTAACTCAGCTTGAATCTGATATTGATAAAAGACAATTATAAAATAACTTTTTATTCATAAATAGAAAATAAAATTCTTGCTGAATATGAAAACTGTTTGATTTCTCCTGGTAATTTTGTAATACAGTGCCAGATAACTGTAAGTATTAAGGATATTTTTTAAAGCTTTAATAGGAACAAGACTCCATTTTATTCAGCTATGATGGGGAAACTCTCAAGCAGAGAGTTATTATCTTGGATAAATTCTAGACTCATTATGGCAGTTGTGAATGGAGTTAATGTTTCACCATTTCAAAAGGTAGGATGAAATGTTAATCTGGGCTTGTGAATTATATAAATTTAGTATATCCAAGGTTATAAACAAACAAACAAACAAAAACCAAAACAACAACAACAAAAAAATACTGGAAAACTAAAAAGCTCCAATCAGTTCTATCTATTATAAAAAAAATTAACTCTATCCCAGCCAGCACGAAGAGAAAACTTAATCTGATAAAATAAAATGGTCATTAGTTAAACTTCTCACAGGAAAAGACTTGTAAGCAAATAAGGTAAAATTACATGTGTGACCACATTTAATAAAAGAGAACACAGAATATATGTGGTACTATCTGCTAATTACACTGATGGCCAGTTTTCTGGACCATCATGCTGCACAAAATTGCCTAGCAGACATCTGTTCTATTGAACACTGGAGCCCTAAATGGTCCATGCTGCATAACATAAAAGATGGGTTTTATTATACACCTCATGGGGCTCCAGAAAGACATAACTGACTAGCAGAAGAGTCCTCTGTGTCTTTGCTGTCTTTCCTGGTCATGTCAAGATGTGTTAAAACTTGTCCTAGCTTTTTGACTCAGGTACCAAATAGTAGATGTCTAGATCCTCTGTTTCAGTTTGTCCTCAACTCTCCGCACCTGTCAACACGCTGTCTCTTAACATTCCCCTACAAGGGGAGACAAGAAGACCTGGGATCCATGAAGAATCTTCGTTCCTTCAAAATAATTTCATTTACAAGAATGAAAAACACTCATTTTCCTCTGGGAACCTTTTTAGAAGACGTACTGCTGAGAACCTGAGCTTCTTTACAATAACATTAAGTAATGGGCATCGTTAGGGCAACTGAGGTATGTCAGTTTGCCAACAAAGCTCTCTGTACCAATACCTTTCTTGTTTCAATACCAAAAGGACTAAAGAGCAGAAATAGATTTTGTGAGTTTCTATTTTCCTTCCTGATTTTCTGGCTGTGAGCTTTACTTACACACTTTCAAAATAAATGCTAAGTATTATGTATTGACAGTGCTAGACAATTAATGTGTCTCCAAATTACTCTGTCTTGCAAAAAGACTAGGCAAGCAATTTCTAAATAAAGGGTTTAAGGAGAAATGTTTCTAGCCTACTGGCAGATAGGACACTCCTAAATCAAGCAGCTTCTGCAATTGGTTCACACACAAATTATACAGAGACACACAGAGGTGAAACAAGTTGCAAGTTAAAGCTAAATGAATTAAACCCCAATGCTGAATCAACTAGTCTCCTGGGCACATCTTGGAAGAGAACATACCCAGAAGTGGTTATTTTTTATTTTAAAAGTTGTTTTATGCATGCAGGATCTGTTAAGGGTAGAGAAGAGTGATCCAAAGAAAGATATGTACTGAAGAACATTGAATAGATGCTCCAGAGGACTCATATCTGAGCCCAGATGTGGTCAAAAGGCTGTAGATAGAAATTGTATAAGAATGCACTCTATTATATAATTTATTGCTCATTTTTATGATGAATTATATATTTTATGGGTAGTTCAAATCTTGAAAGAGAAAATGTTTAAACTGAGTGTAGTTTTGAAAGTAGCATTGTACAGAAGAGATTTCAGATGTTCACAGTGATTCAGGAAGACGTGGGCATCCAATATCCTTTTACTATGAAGGGGATAGAGATTGTTTGCCATGAAACATATAGGCAAGGTGAAGAAGAAATAATCCTGAATTTATGCTTAAGAGTATATCTGTCTGGGTTTTTTTTGGCTCAAACCAACAACCTCTTTCTCGTAGATCAGAAGGTGTTGATCAGGAAAAATGTGGAAGCTTTCAAATACCTGGCTACACACACAGTCAAAATGATATGCAATTTTTCCAGAGTATTTAATGACAAAAGACCTCCTGAGGAAGTGAGCAAAATTATGTGTCTAAGGGTCAGATCCCACCCCAGACACTTTGTGCCATTCTGGCAGTGCAAAGTAGAAAGAAACAACTGATTGTAGGTGTAGATGATTGAGTGAATTATTTTTCTTCTGTTCAATCTCCTTTGTCCTCCTTCTCCCCTAGGATAAAAACCTAAACACATGCAATGCTGGAGCTTGACTCCAAGTATTGAGTGTGTCACACCCAGGAGTACCCAGAGCCTGAGAACACACCAGCATGTCAGATCCAACAGGAGATGATTGACTGCTTAATAGATGAGCAATTTAAAAGTAAGAGAGAGGAAAAATAAAAGAAAATGGAGGTTTTCAATTGCACTTGTATCCACAAATGATCTACACTGGGATTATTTCCTGTAACATTGGTATAAGGAGTGATCAAGCTGAATTAAGAGAAGAAAAATCTTCATTGGCTGTGCTGATTTACACTTCCTCTTCTTCACTGTCCAAGAACTCAGCCGAGCACTTTTGCATCCCTTAAACCCAACTTTGAGCCTGCTCACATTGCAGAGGCCTGGAGGATGGCTCACGTTGATGTAAATTTTGCTGACAGTACACTTAAAAATTATGATAAATACAGAAAATTTGAGAAGACAAACTTTCTTGCAAACCTATAAGCCTGTACTTATTTAATGCTAAATCTGTACAGTTTTATGCTAATGTTTTATTTTGGTGAAGACTGATACCTGTACAAACTGTTGTTTGGTCAATAAGCATAAGCAAAGAGAAATAATAACTGTCCCTGAAGAAAAGAGGCAACACACCGTGACAAAATTCCCTGATGCTGTTTTCTTCCCCTTAATCTCTAAGCTCAGCACATAGGCCTGAATCTAAAGCATGTGAGGAGTCTCTGAATTGTTCACTTTTTTTCCAAATAGTAGAATCTTTGATATGAGTCCTACTGGAACAGTGTATTCTCTTGAACTTTAGATTTAGGGAAAGTCTGAGTGATATTCATGTATATTGAAAAAAAAAAAAAAAAATTGCTTGCCTCAGTTTTTCTTGGACTAAATGATGACATTCATGCTACTTCTTTTTGTAAAATGGCTAAAGGGAAGTGCAAAGCCTCCTTCAGCCAACTGACAATTTTTCTCTGGTGATCTCCCCCTTTTTGAAGCCAAGTCATTCAATATTTTTCTTTCCAAATATATTTTTCCAATTATTTTTTAATATATTTTAAAATATACTTTAAAATATATTTTTAAT
>NW_008584826.1:0-19450 GCF_000691845.1 Merops nubicus
GTAGCCCAGTGGGGAGAGGGGGCCTGTGAATGGCACACAGCACAACCGGCCCTAGCTTTGTCTGCTCTGGCCACTGGATATGCTTGGTTCAAATCATGGTCAGATCCCTCTCATTAGTGTCCTTTTCTCCTTCCTTTTGTTCCCTCTTATGCTCTGAGGAGTGACCTGATTTCTTCTCCTTTTGCTGCTGCTCCTCTGTATGAGAGTAGACACATAAACATGAATAGAAGGCTGCTGTTGAAGGTTGTAGGGAGGTAACTAGGAGAGATAAGTCCTCCTTGTAGTTAAACCTCCAAAGAAGGGAGGTCAAGGACATGTGAAAGGCCTTCTTCAGATAGATTGCAGACAAAACTAACCCTAGGGTCAATGTTGGCCCACTGTTGAATGAGGCAGGTGGCCTTGTGACAGAGGATACAGAAAAGGTGGCATTCTTGAATGCCTTCTTTGCCTCTGTTTATAGTGCTGGAGATTGTCCCCACAAGCCTCAGACCCCTCAGTCCTCAGATGAAGTCTGGATAGAGGAGGAGTTTTCCTTGGTTGATGAGCAGTGAGCCCTCGTGGCTAAGAAGCCAATGACATCCTGGGGTGCAGTAGAAGGGGTGTGGTTACTAGACTGAGAGAGGTTCTCCTTCCCCTCTACTCTGCTCTAGTGAGACCATACCTGGGACACTGTGTTCAGTTCTGGGCCCCTCAGTTCAGGAAGGACAGGGAACTGCTTGGAAGAGTCCAGTGCAGAGCCACAAAGATCATTAAGGGAGTGGAGCATCTCCCTTAGGATGAAAGGCTGAGGGAGCTGGGTCTCTTTAGCCTGGAGGAGACTGAGGGGTGACCTCATGGACATTTATAAATATGTAAAGGGCGAATGTCAGGTGGATGGAGCCAGGCTCTTCTCTGCGGTGCTCAATGACAGGACAAGGGGCAATGGGTACAAGCTGGAACATAAGAGGTTCCACAGAAACATGAGGAAAAACTTTTTCACTGTGAGAGTGACAGAGCCCTGGAACAGGCTGCCCAGAAAGATTGTGGAGTCACCTTCTCTGGAGACATTTGAAACCTGGACACGTTCCTGTGTGACCTGCTCTAGGTGGTCCTGCTCTGGCAGGGGAGTTGGACTAGATGGGCTTTCCAGTTCCCTTCCAACCCTTAACATTCTGTGATCCTGTGAACTCTGACCAAATATCCTGAGAGGATTAGAGAAATGAGTGCATAGTCTTCCCTACCCAGATTGAGAAGGGCACAGCGCACTGGACAAAGGGCATTCCTACACTATCACTTTGATACTTGGTTTTACCCAGAGCATTTCTAATTTCCTTGATCCGTGCAAGTGAGGTCCATCTGAGATCCCCTTCTTCTCCCCAAAGTCTCTGGTAGTAGGATTTTTTTCTAGCTTAATAATCCTCATTGAAATCACCCACTGACTTATGGCAGACACAAGAGCTTTGCAAATCCTCTGTCTTTGTGCCAGGGAGGCAGACAGCACACATTTCTTTAGACCTTTGTATTTATAATGAGGCCAGAAAAAGGTGTGGGCACACACCTATGCATATCACAGAACCTGAGATCTTCACATCTCTCTGCAAACTTCAGCTCCTTCCACAACAAACTTCACATTCTAATTTTTCATGATCGACAAGTTTCTGGCCCTGAACTGCAATTTCAAATGTAGAAACAGCTGTAAAAACAACAACAACAAGACTACTGTCTTTTTAATGCAGGCATATTGACCTCTACCCAAGATATAAAATTATAACACAAGTGAGCCCTCTTAAACTGAGCACAATTTTCCTTGGGTATCCATTTGCATGAGACTGCAGTAAGAAACTGATGGTATAATTTGACTATTTAGGTTAAATTTTGTTCAATGTCTTTAAAATGAAGGAGGTGGGGAAATATGGCATTTGGAAAGGAAGGAGTGAGAAAAACAATGGGGAAAAAATCACTAATATCATTATGAATAAATAGCTTCCTTCAGGGGACAACGAGCTGGGTTGATGTACAGCGCATCCCAGAAACTGAAAATATTCGTGGAGCCTGGGAATTCATTTGCTGCTCTTTCTACACTGATTTTTATTTCCTTCCTCTCTGCCATCCCTAGTGAGGAAAACAAGCTAGTCCAGGTGTTTGGAAGCTGAGATGCTACCTGCCCAAGTAATTCATCCAGTAATATTTATTAAATTTTTGACGCAGAGAGTAAAAACTTCCCTTAAATGCCAAGCACATCTCTGCATATTTACATTTACCTTAATCTGTTTCTTTACGGTTAGTCTACCAAAAATCAGGGATCTGATTCTGTACAACATACAAAATAAGAAAACAGCACACGTTTATGCAAAAGGATTGCAAATTAGGTGGCAAGGACTAAACATGAGGCTCTGTCTGCAGGTGATCTTACTTCAGAAGTATTTGAACTCCTTCATCAGAGGACTCAGTGTACAAGCTGCTATTGAATTAGGCCCAGATAGCTGAATTAAGGTGCTATTAAGCACCTTTAGTTGGTTTGGCTTCTTGGCCTTGTGTTGTTTTTTCCTTAACATATTGTCATCCTCTTTTATTGAAGGGCTCAGATCATATGAGATCAGAGTTCTTCCTTCTCTGCAATGACAAAACTCGTTCAAGTGCTGGGGTTAAACCCTCAGCCCTGACTGAGAGTTGGCATATAGATGATGCCACAACCAGGACCCTCCTGATTGGTTCTCACCCAGGGTCTGGCCAGCCTTGAGTGGAGGTGCCCCCCCCTTCCACATTAACTTGGAGGTGGGGCATGTAGACACCTCTATAAGAGCTGACTCTGCTGGCAGCCCAGCTGGGTAGCTTGCCTAGGTAGTGGTTGTACTGTGTGTGTGGTTCTGGCTTTTGATAAGGGTTCTCTGAGTCTTCATAGCAAGTGAAGGATGGTGGGGCAAGATGATGAGTCTCTCTCTTGGCAGTTACTATATGATTTGGATTGTATTGATCACCTGGGTACTTCCATCTACCATGGCATGGTTTGGAGCCAGCTTGCTGCATTCTGCACATCCTATGCTGTGAATGAATGTATTGACTTATTCCTCCCTCCAGTTGTCTGATATGTTCGGTTGTTGGGGTATGATTTAAGAGTGGAGGGAGGGCTTGTGCTGCTGGTTTGCCTGTTGATGATAATATCCTTCCTAGTTGGGCAAGTGGTCAGCAGCAGACTTGTAGCAGTGAAAACTAAAATGTTTTCCTGTTTTCACAATTTTTTCCTTGTCTTTTTGTATTTCCCCCTAAGTGATGAAAAGGAAGATTTGAAATGAAACAAGTTTTCTCCAGAACAGAATGCTGTAGAACATGATAGACATCCTTAAACAGATTAATGAACTGCTGGTTCAAATTCTAAGCCTACACTATAAGGCAGTGACCTTTTGAGGGCCTCCACCTTGCAATCTTATCCCAGGCATGCCTTCTGCAAACAGCTTGTCTGCTTTGTACCTAAAAATTTTTGTTCAACCCATTACCCATGAAAGACAAAAATGAAAAGGGAAAATCAAAGTGAAATGGAAATGGAAGATTTATTCTTGTGAAGTGGCTAATGTGATTAGCTTTATTGTAAAGAAGAGCTGGGGAAGCTGCAGTTTTGATCTCTCTCTAGCTTGGGAGCTGTAGCCATACTGTACAGTGAGCTTTAAGACCTCAGTGCTCTGGGCAAGGGGACTGGCCCTTTGAAGTGATTTTATTTCTCTTACTTTCTCTCTTTTTTTTTTTCCCTTGAGTGGACAGGAAAACCAGAGAAGGTGTTAAACAGCCTAGATTGTTTTTCAGTCTCAGACTGATCTCTGTGTAGGGGTAGTCCTCGTGGTTTCCATTGTGACCACCAACATCAGGACCATTTGTTTTGAGTTGTTGGCTCTGTACTGAATATAGTGATGATACTCCCTTAAGTCCCAGAGTGTTCAATACAGTAAAAAGGAGAGGCTTCACTTCACAAATGGGGTATTTGAGATACAGGGAAGTTCAGAAACCTCTTAATTGAATGTAATGGAGCTAGGAATATTCACCACATCTCCAGGTTCCCATCCACTTATTTTGGAAACGAAGTACAAAAGTAGAAAGTACACAGATAAAACAATAGATTCATAAAATAACCCTGCCACTGACACCACCTCCAGCACTAATATGTTAAGCAAAGTGCAAGCCCTCTTTAGGAGCTGGCGTAACTTCCACCAGTCCTACTCTCTGCAAAATAAAACCTTTTTAGTTGTTCCCTGGACTGCTGTTTGCCATCAGCAATGGTGAGCTTTTTTTGTTTTGCTCAGTGTAATCACAGTGGTTGTTGCTTTAAACTGGATCTGAAGGGCTAAAGTCTTTGCCAGGAGTCTCATGCATGCAGCATTTGCTTGAAGTCAGTGAAATCCTTACAAAGAAAGTGGATAAATGCAGCTTGTCATTAACTAATTAATCAAGACCTCAATTATTAGTCAAGAGATCTGCCTTTGTCAAGGCCAGTGCAGAGGAATGACAGCATGATGTCCTGTTCATGTGGATGGGGAAGGGAAAGGAAGGACAGAGACAGCTCATCTGACTTGAGGCATTTACAAGGTAGGTAGTTTATCTCTGAGCTAGCTTTTGAGCACCTCTTTACAGTGAACACAGAGAAAGAAATGCTCCTACAGCATAGAATTTATCTCACCACAAGTAAATACATAAAATACATACTGTGATGTTCTCACAGGAGTTCACAGCACAGACCCATTTAAATGATCAACTCAGATGTGGACAGCAACTCTACCTAAAGTCAAAATTTAGTAGGAAAGTGAATCCAAACCAAGATTTCTTTATCAACACACCCTGTTTTTACTAGCTTTATTTCTTGGCTCGTAAATATTTCTTTTGCCTGAGCTTATGTAAATTCTATAGATGTCTATAGGTCTGGATGGAGAAATAATTACAGGGAAACAGTCTGAGGAGAGCAAATGTATCTGTTGAGAAGATAGTGGACGAAATTTCCCAAGGAATGATTAGCTCTGGACACTAGTACGATCTGCAAGAGATAATTCAGGAACCAAGAGGACTATGGTGGAACTGGAAAATTACTTAGATGGGATAATAAGCACATGGGGGCAGGCAGATCATTGAAAATCACTCCACTAAGGGAACATGAAGGTGCAGGGAAAGCTGAATATGGTGCAGAATAGTCAATAGATGAGGTAGGTAATCCATGGGTGGTGTGATGAGGTACCTGTGCCCTTGTCTTCTACAAGGCAGAATGCCAGAGGGTATGAGATAATGGACCTTACCTTTAACTCAAATTACATTTTGGCACAAAGGTCCCAAGTGTATGAACCGTTGACAAGGAAATCAATAAGGCAGCATTACATTGTAGACCTGATGATTGCAAAATCTTATTACTAACTCTTCAGGAAAAAATGACCAATGCAATTTAGTCATTACTAATTATTTGCATGACAGTTATCTCCTAGAGGTCCTACAGAGTGCTCACAGGGGCAGCTCCTGTTCAAAATCTGTACCTTGAAGACCTTTTTCAGCTTTATCCTAGAATAAGAAGAGTGCTGATACTAGTTCTTCAACAGAAGACTAGAAGATGACCTTCTACACAAGCAGTTTAGTGGCCTTTTTGTTGTTTTTTACTGTAAGTGAGGTCCCTCTGAAGAGAACTTGGTGGTATATTCTTCCTTCTCTATGTTTTATTTTGCTCATGTGGTCTTCTCTTTGAATGGAACAAAGTGCAAATTATCAGAGTCACCATTTTGTAAGGGTGAAGTTTCATGAAGTGTTTCAGCACTGGGATACAAGGTCAATACACCTCACAGAGCCTCTCTGCAGATTAAAAGTTAAAAATAAGACTGGAACAGTATATCCTACTGGTGTCTCACTGTTTTACAGGATTTATAAATCAGCTTTGAATATTTTCTCCAGGCTAAATTTTGGCATAGAAGGTCACAGCCAAGACTTGGTTTCACTAAAACTCATTAAAAGTGTTTGATGTTTTAAATTACACTGAAGCAGGAGAGGAAAAATTCTATTTTTGTGGCTTTCAGCATTTCCTCCCCCACAGTCCCATCCAATTTGAATTAAAATGCATCTGAATAGCTATGCTATGGTATGACTTTCTTTTTTTGTGGTGTTGCCATCCAGTATTTCTGTGGGTAAGACAGACCCTTTTTAATCTCCAGAATGTGTAGCTCAGCTGCTGAAAATGGTTGGAAAACATTTTTACTTCAGAAGTGGTTTTCCTCTTTGAAAATGTTGTAAAATCTATGGCAACCTAATCCCATCTGGGTCCAGCTGAAAATCCATCTAATTCTCTCTTCTGACCTTGGTGGACACGGGAAGAAGCAGTGTAAGAACCAAAATGTCACTCCTTTGGATTATTTTTAATTTAAGTTATGGTATAGGTGGCTGGAAGAGGGAATGGGAGATGAAATTAAGCCTTGCTAAACACAAAGCAGCCCAAGTGGAAACAAGTAACCATAAATATCCATTCTCAGTGAAAGTCTCTATGTTAATTGTTGCCTCTTGGGGCATGGATCTTGGAGACATGGCAGAGTAGTGCAGTGCTTGGAAGGTGTTTAGAGGCAGAAAGGACCTTAGTATGGGAATGGAGATCCCAGCCACCACCATCACTCTGTTTAAATCCACATCTCCTGAGAATTGTTATCTCAGAATGAATAACTCCCTTCAGAAGGAGGGGGGAAACAACACAAAGATAGCATGGAAGTCTCGAGGTCTGTTAGGACTTTTGCAATGAGGAAGAACCCCATAAAACGGATTCTTTAGTTTGGCAACAACTGGGATGAGCATGATCAGAGATGGAAAATAAAGAATGACATTGAAAAAGTGAGCAGGGAATCATTATTCTTCCTTTATTGAAACACAGAACAGGGGACATGATTCAATTATCAAGAAAGCAGTTCAAAACAAAGTGACTTACCTTTTCATATGGAGTGTGATCAAATCCAGAAAGTTGTGGAAATCTGAATGTGTACTCAAAAACTTATTAGATTTTTTTAAGTATTTATCAGTTAGGAGCTGTTAAATGCAGTGGCAAATCCTTATGTCACTGACTGCCTGAAGGATCTGTCAGGGAAAAGATTTCACCATAAAAGTTTTCTTAGTTATACACTTTCCCTAAGGATGTGCCACTGGCCAGTATCAGAGATAAGAAATTGGCCTAGATGAATTTTGTATCTGGCTCTACACATCTGCTTTTAAGTTCTTTTATTTTCTTTTATTTTTGGGTTTATAAATTCCAGCACTGGAAAAAAAAAAGTGTTTAATTAACTAAGGTTTGTAGCCTGTGGGAAGGGAAGTCTGTTCCAAAAGCTTAAAAGGACATAAATCTACCAAGGAATGTTCAGCTTGAAGAGATGGGGAGGGTCAGTTTGGAGCAATAAGTGTAATTGAATGCATCCAGTTATTCTTCTATTGGTCTTTATTCTGCATCTTTGCAGACAATTTCCACATCTACACCACACTCTCCAGCCATCCTCACCATTAAATGGTCAGAATAATGATTCAGAGAATCACAGAATCATTGAATGGTTTGGCTTGGAAGGGACCTTAAAGATCATCCAGTTCCAAACCTGTGCCATGGGCAGAGACACTGGACCAAATGTCTCAAAGTCCCACCCAACCTGGCCTTGAACACTTGCAGGGAGAGGACAGCTGATGTATTCCTGCTACAAAGTGATATATACATTTATATCAACTTTGGAAGCAGGATGGGATCCAAGGTCACACATTTCGTGACTGATTATTGCTCCTGAAAAGTATAACAAGTTTATTTATTAGGTATGACAAGGTGCTAAATTGGTTTTGCCAGCTCTTGAAATGTTATCATTCTTAATATCTCCAAATATCATGTCATTGTGGGGAAATCTGTTTGTAGTTAAGAAAAAGAAAAGGATGACATTCATCCTGCCTATCGCTGAGCACCTAGAAATGGGGTTCTCAGTCTGAGTTTCCTTAATACTAAGTGAGATTTGGAAGTCAGTGAGTCCTTACAGACTCTACCTTGTGAGGCTGTTGAAGGTGTTTACTTTCTATGAAAATCCAGATTTCAGCTAGACTCCTAAATTTCAGAAAGCTGGATATAACAGACACAAAATCCACCTTTAATTCTAGTTGTTTAAGAAAAAAAATGCTGCTAAAAATTAGCCAGGAAGTGCAAAAAAGTGCAAAAATACAATTGAAATTAAACTGGCAAGACACAGCCCTTATCATAAGTCTTTTTTTTTTTTTTAAAGGGGAGACGATGTTAAATTTTGTGAAACACTTTGGCTTTGGGAAAGCACATTAGGAAAAGAAAGTCTCTACAAAAGGAGCTTTCTCAGGAGTGTTGTGAGTTCTGTAAGCATGATAGCTATGACTACACACCTTATTATTTCTGTATGATGTACAGATTAATTGTAGTCAACTCAAACCCGGTGATGGGCAAAGAGAATTGATTGTTTGTGGCAGTTTGCCTGGTTTTCACAACGTGTTAAGATATTCTTGACCTGTAGCACAGGTTTATCAAGAGTTTTACTGGAGCAAAAGCCTCACTGAGACAAGGTTATGAGTTATTTCTTGAGTCCCATCACATGATTTACAACATCAGGTTTGTTTTTTTTTTCTTCTTAGAGCATCAAATTGTATAACATAATGAAGTTTTTGAAAAATGTCTGCTTTTACCTAGAAACGAACTGCAGTTCTCATAGTAACTGGAAAAAAGCCTGAAGATAACAACCTTGCAACAACATGAAAGCTGAGAAAATAAATGAAAATAATACCAAACTTATCTATTCTAGAAACTTCATGCAATAAGGGCCAAGCTTTGGGTTTGTAGTACCTTTAGAAAGCGTTAATTTTTCTAAACAGTCCTCATTTATTCTTTTAAAATCTATTTGAATAGCTATGATGTATAATGACAATTTATGAAGTTTTGGATTAAGCAGAGTTGATGAAGGGAACATCGAAATCCCTGCTGGGATTCAGGAAGTCTGACTTTATAAAATGTCCCTCTCCAATCTGTCATGCTTGAGAGGACTGAAGTCGATGTACAATATTAACACAGTACTTTATCTGTGAGGAGTTATCACCTGCTTAACTTAATGCACTAGGAGTAACTGGGTTCATTAGTTTAATCTTCAGAGATAGAGAATTTTCATTCTGAAGATTTTGCTTTTGCTTTAAAATGAAGCATTATCTTCAAGAATATCAATTTCCTGGTAAGGTTAGGATTTTTTGAAAGTTTTATTTCCCTTTGAGGAGAAATAGCCACTTTAAGACCACCGCCAATAGCAAATCGTATTTTGAAACTGGTCACCATCATTGAAATCAGCAGCTGAATACAATCTTAAAAAAAAAGGAGCTGTTGAATCCACCTGAAATGCTCTACTCTTTTGAGAAATTGTATTTTATTTCAGAGGCTTCTTTTTTTTTCTGATAAATATCCAATATTATATATAAAATTCAATTTCATCAGAAATTCTCATCAGTTAAAAATGAGTTTAGACCAGTTCTATGAAACACGTTCCTAAAGCTGAACACCTGTATAAGCTTGTTGTCATGGACTTGTTCTTTTTTATTTAAGCACACAAAGTCATGTTGATTTTGGTGAAAAAAAAAAAAAAAAAAAGAGCTTTTCAAGCCATCAACATTTCTAAACCTCTCTGTCAGAGTTTTAGACAGACATTGTCAGGTATTTTGCTGGTTGCATTTAATCAGAGCAGAGTGTAGAGATTTTACATGGTGGTGACAACACCAGTTTAAGTCTATTTTGTTTTGTTCTAGACACTACTGGGCTTTTCTTGCCTTGAACCATAGCAAAGTCAAGGTAATGAATTTCTAGACATGAGCATTTTAGAAGTTTTTGTTACTGCAGAGGAGAGAAGGAAAAATTTGCTGTATTGTCTTTAACAGTTGCTGTGCACCCAACCCATAATTATTAAAAGATGCATTCAGATACTGATATGACCTGAAATGCTTCACTGCATTCTGCTACAGTACCTGCAGCCCGTGCTTCATAAACCATATTCACAGGGATTTAAGTGCTGAACCCAAGTAATATTGGTGTGAGAGTGCTCCCCAAGGAAAACTCAGACACTGCAGTAAGTGATGTTGTCAGGCAGTTAGCAGCTCTATTGATCACACCTAGTCAGGACAAACCACTCTGACTACACGGTGTCAAGAGTTGCCACTGCAAAATTATTCTACAAGTGGAGGGAATGACAAAGAGTACAACTAGGTGAATGAAGAGTGTGTTATATAGCAAGAAACTAAAATAGCTTAAAGAGCTAAAGTGCTCTGCTACCTCAGAATTAAACAGTGGGGTGTGGAAACAGCTATTTGAGCTGTAACACAATTAGTGCCTGACAGAGGAATTAACAATTTTTGTTCTTTATGTTATTGGTAGGCACCTAAAGGTTTCCCACTAGAGTAGTGACTCCTATGAAACAAAAAATACACATCTGTTGAGTCTGTGCTAGCTGAGGAGCCTCTAGAAGCTCTGTGTGGACCACTCAGTGCCTGCAGATCACGGCTTGAAAATTACTGTTAATTACACAAACTTGAATAAATTCAGGATGGAAATCAAAATGAAGTCTCTAACTGTAAGGAGACTGTGTTTGTGTGTCAGAGCCTTCCGAGAGAAGACATGGCATCATGAATCTAATTGTCTTCCAAGCCTGACTGATTTATGAATGAGATGATAAAAGCCTTAAGAATTTTACTTTTAGCAATATTTTATAACTATGTTTTCTTGTATGTGTCCTCAAAATAGGACATTACAACAGGATAACAGGAGTTATCCTCCCTGGCCACGTCACAGCTGTAACTTCCTTTAGATCCCCCTGTATTCAGCAATGGTGAGGCCATATCTAGAATATTTGGTTTAGTTTTGAGTCCCTCACTACAAGAAACACATTGAGGTGCTGGAACAGGTCCAGAGAAGGGCAGCAAAGATGGTGAAGGGCCTAGAGCATGATTATGAGTAGCAGGTAAGGGAACTGAAGCTATTTAGTCTGAAGAATAGGAGGTTAAGAGGAAGCCTTATTGCTCTCTACCACTACCTGAAAGGAGGTTGCAGCAGGGTGAGTGTTGGTCTCTTCTCCCAAGTAACAAGTGGAAGAACTAGAGGAAATGGCCTTAGGTTGTGCTAGGGGAGGCTTTGGTTGGGCATGATGAAAAGTGTCTTCCCCAGAAGGCTTGTCAAGCCTGGGAACAAGCTTCCCAAGGAAGTGGTTGAATCATCATCCTGGACCTGTTTAAAGTCAGATTTAGCAGTGGACTTGGTAGAGTTAGGTTAACGGTTGGACTTGATGATCTGAAAGGTCTTTTCCAACCTAAACCATTTTGTGATTCCATGATCCATTAAGAAAAAAATGTTAAATTATTAATGTAGATTTGCAAGAAGTTTTTAACATTAATTTTTGAAACAATTTCTCAAGGTCAGTTTAGTTAGACAAGCACACTTTTAAGATATGTAATATATTCTTTCAAGGCCATCCCTCTGCTGATTTGAGCCCTGCTGCATTTTTTAAATTCAAACAGCCTGGGATGAGGCCTTTTGCCTGAATCTTTGTTCCATTGAAGCCAATGGCAAAAGTCCACTCACTTCAATGGGAAAGGGTCTGTCACTAGTCAAGAAACTCAACTAAGTATCTTTGCCTGAAAATCACTTGCTTGGGATGTGACCCCTGTTTTCCAAACAGCTTGGGTCACCTCTCAAGGATCTGTCTGTTTAGGTACACTGTGTAAACTTTATCCTTATGTGGCTAAATTCTTGATGATGACAATCAAGTTAAGCTCCTGTTTTACAGAACTAACTTTTTTATTCTTTTACTGACTGAGCTGGAGTTGAGGGACACAGAAATGTCCCACGAGGCCTGAGCTCCATTTGTCACCTTTGAGACAGATTGGCGCAATGCAGTGCATTGACTCACTTTTAATACTGAACCAGAAAGGACAACTCATGGTTTTTAAATATCATATGTTCCTGTTTGGCCTTTAGGATATATTTCTGCTTCACCAGAGTCAGGTAGTTCAGAAAACTGCTGCTGCTTCTCTTCCTCCACCTGTCCTAGAGCAGCAGGGAAAAAGGTTTTTCTTCAGATGAAAGGATCTCCCTTCATCCTCATGGCATTAACTAAGAGGAAGGAGGAACTTATTTCCTTTGAAAGTATCCTATAAACTGCTGCTTAAAGCTGAGCTGTGGAAAGACACAGCATTTTATTTCCCTGGACTGAGGTGGAAATTATAGATATGTTAGCTGTCTCCCAGGATATTGATCTAATTGCTGCTGCCATTTGAAGGCTGCTGATGTGCACTTTTTGCATAGATGACCTTAGTGATAAGTGTACCCAGGCAGAGCCCCTATGCAGCCAGCAAGTCTTGCTTGATTCCTGTGGAGAGAAGCTGTGACTTTGTAGCTTACTGGCTACCACATTTAGGTAGGAGTAAGGAGAACAAGCTTGTTTCCTTTGACCTCATGCTTTTCCCTTCTGTCTCTTTAACCCAATAATTATCTAATGTAAAGTATGTGATCAGTTGTTGGAGAAATTACAACTTAAGCAACCAAAATGGTTTCCTGCTCTTTAGGTCTGAATTGCAATACTGCACACCTTTGTTAACTGCAGCCCTTGGAGGCACGTTCTCAAACATGCAAGAGGCTGAAATGCAGACAAAACACCTCCTGTTGCTGTTTCTTGTCTTGTCACATCAATACCACGACTCTCAACCAGGTTGTTAGTGCTAACACAGAGCTCACGTAGCTGCATAGGTGCTTTGCTCCACTCTGAGATGCTTCCTCAGATGGTTATCCAAACTAGCTAGTACTGCTCGTTGCAGTGCCAAATTCCTCTTGTAATTCAGCCTCTACTCACTGATGGGAAAGTATTGTGAGGCTGGTGGCATCTTGTGAGAACCTGGCCAAATTAGATCAGGTTGGTCAAGGTCTTGCCCTGTTGAATTTTGAGTATTTTCAAGGAAATTACTCCACGTTTCTGGGCTCCTGTGCCAACACTTGTCAACCTGCATGGTGGGAAAACTTTCCTTCTGTCTAACTGGATAACAGCTTGTGTCTGTTGCCTTTTGCCCTTGGACTGTTCACCCCTGAAAAGCATCTGGCTCTGTCTGATCCAATTCCTCCTACTGTGTAGTTGTGAACAACAATAACATCGACCCTAAAACTTTTCTTCTGAAATCTGAGAAAATCCAGTTCTCTCTTTCTCTCCTTGACTATTACATATAACAGATGCTCTTCTGACTTTAGGATGCCACATGAATATATAAAAAGAGAGGGACTGATGGAAGGGCTCTAAACAGGTGGGCTTGTTCCTCCCTCTTACACTAGACCAAGACAATTATTTCTGTCCTATTTCTAACAGATTTAATCTACATTATTGTGAAAAAAAGTATCCTGCAGTGGTATTTTCAGCGTCTCCCTAAATGCTGGTGTCCTGTGACCATTCCTGGTCTGAGCCTCCTCTTCCTTCAGCTTAACAGTTCAATCAACAACTTGAACTTCACTCCTAGTTCTTTTTCCTGGACTCCCTCCAGCTCAATCACCTAAGGTACCCCTAGCTGGGCACTGTTCAGTGGAGCTGAAAGGCCTGTTTATGCCTCCCAGAGGATGCTTGTCTCTGCAAGTGTGTCTCCCATTTCCAAACCTTCCACTCCTAGGGTTCCAATCAACAGGCAACGTGTTTGCTTAAGATGCAGATGTGTAGCAAATCCTTACTTGGGCTAAAGGAAAATGTGTGTCTTAAGGTTTTGAAGTTTTTGTTGACTAGGGATGTCCAGGACAACTGTATAGAGGGGTCACTTAGCCTGGTATGAATCAGAATAGACCCATTTTTCCACCCAGGCACTGCAACCCTGGCTCCATCTCTGCCTCCTCTCTTCAGGAGATAGAAGAATATGTTACCCTGCCTTGATATAAAGAGCTCTAACATGCTGAGGTGTGAAATATGAGGCTGTCACTCAAGGTTGGGCATGTCATATCAAATGTTGTAAGGTTATATTTGTACTGAAAACTTTAGGAGCTGTTGGAGGATTTGGTTTGAAACAGTTACAGCTGGTCAACAGGAGCCTGATGGAGGTTTGAGAATGTTTCTTTATCCAACCTTGGGTTTTTTTTTTTTTCCCCACTTGGTTCCTTATTTGCCATTGGCAGTAGTGAGGTTTTATTAAAATCACAAGCTCTGACCAGAATTCAATCTTACTCACTAAAAAAATTATGTAGTTTGTTGTAATTTTAAGAGTTAATGCCTAAACAGAGAAAAAAAATAAATTAAAAGGGAAAAAGAGAGAGAGAGAAAGGTTTAGAGAGAAAATAATAGTCTTTTGTGAAGGTTTCCCTGAATTTTCCTGCAATATTTGTGACAGACACTTATCTTACCTCCCTAGTGTATGCAGTAGGCTGCAGGCTCTAAGCTGAATCACGTCTAATGGTGTCAGTTCCTCTATAGGATATGTGTGCTCATGGCAGTCAAAGACAATTCACAGGAGGCAAACACTTGTTAAGAGATAAAACTTCATAACTTTCCATGACCAAGATTTATCAGCAGTCCAGGCCAACCAGGGAGGTCTCAGCTGACTTAGCAAATGTGATGCCTGTGCAGAAGAAGGGTGTGAGGAGCTACAGACCTGTCAGTCTGATGTCAGTGCCAGGGAAGGTTGTGGAAGAGATGATCTCGAGTGCCATCACACACCATATACAGGACAACCAGGTGATCAGGCCCAGTCACCATGTCTTTATGAAAGGCAGGTCCTGCTTGACCAACCTGATCTTCTGTGACAAGGTGACCTGCTTAGTGGATGAGGGAAAGGCTGTTGGATGTTGTCTTCCTAGTGGACATTGACTTCCTAGTTGACATTGTCTTCCAAGACTTTAATAAAGCTTTTGACACCATTTCCCACAGCATTCTCCTGGAGAAACTGGCTGCTTGTGGCTTGGATGGGTGTACTCTTTGCTGAATAAAAAACTGCTGGATGGCTGAGCCCAAAGAGTTGTGGTGAATGGGCACGCTCACCAAGCTGGGCTACAACGTTGATCTGCTTGAGGGTAGGGAGGGTCTACAGAGGACAGGCTGGACCTATGGGCCAGAACCAATGGTATGAGGTTCAACAAAGCCAAGTGCCCGTCCTGCATGACGTGTAGATGTGGTGCTGAGGGACGTGGTTTAGTGGTGGACTTGGTATAATGCTTGGACTCGGTAATCTTAGAGGTCTTTTCCAGGCTAAGTGATTCTGTGATTTGAAGATTTTCTAACCTGGGAATTTTGATTTAAGTGATTATATACAAACATTTAAGGAAATGTCCTTGATTTCAAGGATAATTACTCCAACAGGCTTGTTTTTCTAGAAATACTCTACAAACTCCTCGCTCACAAGTAACCTGTTCATAGGCAGTTAACATCAAATATACAAATATGAGGAAGTTGTCCACAATTAAATCCTTAGTTTGAAAACTGAGGCTGGTTTTACTTAAACTTTAATTTAATCTTGTGTTTGATAGTACTGTCCATTTCAGATATACATACACATGTCAAAATCAGCTGTCCCTCTACTGAAAAAGGACAGTTTCTTGTCAAGTGAAGAATCTAAATGTCCTGGATCAGAAAAGCTTATGAGTTTGTATAACATTTTGGGAAGCTTGCCAAAGCTGCAGAGCAAGCCTGGCCATTTTAAAGCTCACTGAATTGTATTATTAACCTTTAAATAAAAAAAAAAAAAAAAAAAGACCATCTGTAAATCTTATTTTGATAATTAACATGCACAAGTGATAGAAAGCAAACACCAACCTTCCCCTGGACACCTACTCTTCATTTGCAGATGTTAATTACTTAGATCTGCATACACATATGAAAACACAACACTTTCCCCATTAGTACTGATCACATTCCTCATTAAGTTAAGTAAATACCCCCAAAATACAAACACAGTTGTAGCTAATTTTAACATTATTATACATAGACTAACAATGTATTCTTCAAGGCTTTTTGGCTGTCCTGGCTAGTAACTTTAAAGGAAAAAAGCCAACTGCTTGCTTTGATACTGGAAATAAATCAAACTCTGGCCTGGGTCACCTTCTGACACTGTTATGGTTTTGGTCTGCAGTTGTCAGATGGTGGAAGCCAAGCAGCTGCTGGCACACACTGCTCATCTGCATGCAGCTAATAGAACATTTCCTCTGTGTGAATTGTGAACACAGCTCTCCTCAGCCCTTACATCACTTCTGAACTGACAGAGGCTCAACAGACACCTCCATTCTACCCCCTGAGAGAGTTTGGAGGGGAGGGTGAGAATAAAGCTATCACATTTCAGCCTGGAAGTTAGGATGGACATTGCATAATTACAGGTGCTAGTTTGTAGGTGGGAATTTGATGGATCTGGTTAAGGAGCATGGATATTGATTTAAAAACACGTCCTGTGAAGTGGTTGATACAAAAGTCCACCTCAGGAGAACATGGATGAAGAGGTCATCACACTGGGATGAATATTTAGCTTAAATCTACAGTTTACATTAGAAGAGTAACACCTAAACATAATATATACTCTGAAAATAGCTCAGTAGTGATCTATTCTGGATTTTCAAAGACATAGGCTCTGCAGCAATCTCATTGTTCTCCTCCCCTGATCTGAGCTAGCCAGCCAGCTGTGCTGGCTTTACATGCAAAGCAGTCACAGAATACCAATAAATCCATCCTGGCCTGTGAACATCTTGCTGCTTCCAGGTACAGAAGTGTTGGCATGAAGGTGGCAATTTGCTGAAACCCTTCAGTATTTCATTAAGGAGTAGGGACAGGCTTGTTTTTCCTCATGGCAAGAAGCTGTTAGTGGGGGAGCTGGAATGTGCACCTCCAAACATGGTGGTCTGTAAAGAATACTTTAATAATCTACAAGAGATGATAAGCAGGGAAAGAAGGGAATTTGTAGATAACAACTACAATATTTTCCACAGTAGGAGAAATCTAGGCAGAAGAAACCTTCCAAGTTGTATAAACAGCAAAAGAAATTCAGTGTTGAGATGCAAAAATAATGGACAGCATCTTGAAATACTCTTATGTTTATTTTATACAGCTGGCCATGCAAATTCTACATTAACTCTTTCAGTTCTAGTGGAAGATCTGGGAATCATTATAAATGAATTACAGAAAATACCTACTGTGGAGGAAAGGTCACCTGAACAAAACTGCCACGATGAATTAAGACCATAATGGAGAATAATAAAGAAAATGATACAAATTTCTATAAAAGAAAATACTCTTTCATCTTGAATACCGTGTGCAGTTCCAGGCACCTAAACTGAAAAGAGGATACAGAAGAAGTGGAAATTATTCTCTAATTCGTAGCAACAATGATTCTGTAATTAGTAGCAACAACTATTAAAAAGTAAGAGAATTCACCTTGGAGAGGAAAAAAATTAGCCAGACCATGATAAGTGTATAAAATATATATGCCGTACAGGTGAAATAGCTGAATAGCTCTGGTTAGCACTTTGTTAAAATGTTAGCACAACAGTATTTCCTGAAATAGAAAGGCAACAAATTTTAAACTTGAAAGCAAAATAATTTTTGCAGTAAAATCATAATTAGCCTTTGGAATGTATTGCTGCATGATATTGTGGTGATCATAAAGTTACTAAGCTTTAGGCTGTTGTTTAGTAAAGTTAACAAATATGGGATTCCTACAGATTTGTATCTTAAATCTCTCCTCTTCCTTTGTCTTTTTGCCACCTCTCCTAACTGCTGGATTTAGAAAGTGCCTGTTTGCTGAGCAGGACACACATACTGACTGATTAGTTAATAGGTATTTCTTCAAGGGATGAGATTAACACATTAATAAAGCATTCCATCTTTCTTCTTTCTTTCTAAATGGCTGTTCTAGCTTGACAGCTTGGAGACTTCTCTGGTTGAAACTGAGCAAAATGTTCAAAAGACAAAAAAAGATAGATAGGTTATCAGATTGAAAGGAATGAGGGTAAGAGTCCTTGTCCCTAGAGAAATAAAATTTGCTCTAGGCTGTAGTTCAATTTTCAACCAGGAGTAGCTTCTAACGAGACCAAACCCAGAGTGCCACAGGTCTGGGATGCTGCAAAAGATTTTGTGAGCATTTCCAGTTTCCATTTCCAGAAAGGAAATTTTCTGAATTTATTTGTTGTTGGAAAGAGCATGTGCCATGCAAAGCTTCCTAACACCTTGCTAGCTGCAGGAGTGATATTCTCCAGTACTTGTGGATATTTACTTTATATTCAGATGAAGTTTTTGGTTTCTCTGACCTTTTCTCTGAGATATAAGGATGCTTTGGTTCTGATGCTCCTTTTCCAGCTTGCAATACTAAAAGAGCATATGCTGTTTCAAGAGAGTGAAGAGTGTGTACTTTCAATCCAACATCACTTACTTGGGATCAAACAAAACCATGTGCAAGAATAAAATGTCAACAATACAGATTTTATTGCCTCTACACAACTCTTCTGTAGAAATGGAGCAGTTTGGAAAATAAAACTTCTGCTGTCACATGCAGGTTGAGATTCTTCAATATCAGAAACTGCAATAAAAACCAAAGTTTTCTGAGCTGTGGGGCACCTTGTGCAAATAACCTAGTTTTTATTTTCACCCTACTGTTACTTCCAGAGAGCAGTGCTGAAAGACTGAAGTGGTACATTTTGATCCAGAGTCCTCTGCATCCTCTGGTTTGCACAGAAACCTTTTCCATTAGTGCTTCTTGAGCCAGCTGTGAAACAACTTCAGGACCTGAATCTGCAAGCCATGGTGGATCTTCTTGATCTGCCTTTGCTGTAGGGAGCTAGTAATTGATTGGGTGCTGTGATAAATTTTGAGAAGTGGGTATTGTGGGGCTCCAGTAAGAACAGATTTCTATGGAAAAGTCCAACTTGTTACCACTGAAAAAATATGTTTGATAAATTTAAAGGTGTCTGTACTCCTGAGGAGTATCTACAAGATCTGTAAACTTACTGAGGCAATCCTTTTGTGGGATTTACATGGAAAAAGACATAGAAATGAATGAGTTTTACGAAGAGGTCAGACATATTTGCAGAGATTAAGCAGCAAGACTCTGAAGTGGGAGGTGTAGAAATGCATCCCTGAAATTCTCATTTTTTTCTGTCATTTTAGGAAATATATGTGTGTGCCAAAATATCTCGTTGTTCTTCTGATGTTTTTATCAGATCCATGTGAAATGCAGTTGGTTCCAGCCTTGAAATGCAAATTTGTCTTACACTGCTCTTGCTGCCAGTAAGAAGACTAAAAATACATATGTAATGATGTTCCTGGAACGTTTGCAAATGCCTTTAGATGAGGATTCCAGGTCTTTCTGCTGCTATCCAAAATACTGTTAATTTCACAGGCTCATTTTGGCCAAAAAGTATGCAGTTGTGTTTAAATTGAAAATTCCTCTGAGGATAAAATGACTTAGTTATTAGAAGAACTTTGCCAAGTAGGTAGGTCACCAAAATGGTGCCTTAAAAAAA
>NW_008584826.1:19509-22415 GCF_000691845.1 Merops nubicus
AAAAAAAAAAAAAATATTTATATATATATAAAATTAGGTTTTGCCAATTTGTTATGCTTACATCTGGTTTCACAATTTTCTTGGTACTTTAAACATTCTTTGCAGTATTAGAATCCCAACACAGCCCACAAGCCTGGTAAATCAGAAGGCTTATAATTGAGGCAGATCTCTTTAATTTCATTGAATAGAGAAAAATGAGAAAAGTGATGAATAACTTAGAAAAAGAAGCATAACCACAGTAACCAAAAGTGGTGGTTATGAAGGCTTCTGCCTAATGTCAACAGAGATTTTGAAAGTGGGGATGCTGATGCCTAAATATATGGATTTAGGAAAACATACAGAAATGACTATTTAAAGCTTGGAGTCGGGGAAGTTTTTCTGCTAAAACCATATTTAAAAACTGGCCCAAGTGGAGGCAGAACTAGATTGATTTCAAGAGACAAAATACAGTTTTTCAAGGAGACTATATGTCCCTGTGTTTATTTTTATGGGAACCAGGAGCCCCCAGACCTTCTGAGAAACAGACCTTTTAAAGATTGTGATCACATAAACGTAGAAGGACAAGATGGACACATTTAGGTTGGGCTCAATGTCATATTTTTAAACACATCTGTAATTAAGGAGTTCATCTTGCCCAACTCCAAATATGCAATGGGGATATTTCCGTTTGACTTGGTTGTCCACTTTGCCTTCAGTCAATGGAGAGAAGAGACACAACAGAGAATGAATCATGTCATCCTAAAGTAGGTATCTCAAGCTGGTCACATGAATCTTCCCTTACAAGGGCACATTTCTCTCCATGCCTCTAAAAGGAGTGTAGGATGGGTGTCAACACCACAGATGTCTGAAATTTGAAGAGATACATCTTGTCCTGGATACCAAGATCCGAGAACCAACATGTGAATGTTTTACTTCAATCTTTATTCTTCCTTTCACCACTTTTAATATATGATATGATAATGTCCCTTTAATGATTTCTATTCCATGGTCTGCATAGGTGGAAGAGATTTATACTACTTGGTGAATTTAACTTCATATTTGGTGCAATGAAAAAAGTGAAAGTGCATTTAAGAGTTATGAAAAATCTTGGCTCTCAAACCATGAAATTTCTGCAGTGTGAGTATTTCAGGTGTTTTACTGCTGAAGGTGCTTCAACTGGCCTAAATAGTCATTGGAATGAAATGAATGGAAACCAGCAGTGGAAACCAGCATCAGTTGTGTAGTAAATCTATGTGTTGTCTGGGTGGTGGAGAGAGGTGAAGTATCATAAGCTATGATATCAGTTAATGGTACATACAGAGTTTTGAGAAATGTAACATACAAAATTCTGGAGAAAGAGGCTTAAAGGTAAAGCTAATAAAACTGATAATGTGGCTAACCTGGAGGGATTCAAGGTGAAGCTCAATTCCTAGAAAATTCGTGGTCCTTTGAGAAGAACTCACCTTACTATTGTAACCACACTTGCTAAAAATGCATAGCAGTCTCACTTAAAACTAAATATGGTTTGATAATTAGCTGCAGAAAAAGATTTGGAATTATATATGGTATCAACAACAAAAATAAGTTACTGAAATGCTTAGCAAAATTACAGGCTTTTAATGAGAAACAACTCAGCTTCATTTTAAATTGCTAGAGAGACTGAAGGTCAATTCAGTCATCAAGACAGTCGTGATTTATTCCCTAGAAACTAATAGGCACACTCCAAACCTAAACAGAAATGAAGGATTTACACTATTACATATTGGCACTTAGGAAGAATGCTTCTTGCATGAAGGCAAATGACTTTTTTTAGCTGTAGCTTGATAATAGTTTGAAGAACAAAGAAAAAAAAAAAAACAACAAAAAAACCCCAACACAACAAAAAAACAGCAAGCTATTCCTGAAATACAATGCACCAACAAAATAAGAAATGGAATTGTGTGAGGAAAATGCATCTGCTGAGGACAGAATCAGACACGAGGGAGAATTTATAGCCCTGTGCTAATTTCATAATCTCAGACCCTGAGCTAGATGGCAGAATGATGGAAAAGGACCTTATCTAATAGATGTGACAGAAACGATGAGATTGAAAGATGATAATCTTCATTTGTGCTGCTACCAAAGATTCATATTCATAGAGTTAAATGTTAAACTCTCTCATAAAATTGAAGTGTTTGCACTTAATATATTTAGAAATTAGAACCAGGAAGAGCTTTTCCTTCCACCTCATCCTCTATAGCTTTTTTGGCATAAACTAAATGTTTTAAATGTGCTGGGGAAATCAGGTAAATGCATGCTGAGCCTGTTTGCTCATTCACTCCCATTACCAAATTGAAAGAGCTGTAAATGTGTTTGTAAACAGTGAGTTATGGGCTTATGAATTTGCTGTGCTTCAGAATTATGCAAGTCACGTAGTCTTGTGCTCTCTTCTCAACCAAACAAGATCAGGCAAGGTTTCTAAGGGGATGGGAGGTCCACTTGCTGAAGAATCAAGTTAGGGTCAGTGTTTTCACTAGCTGACAGTCTGTCCTTTAAGGTACTAGGGTAACAGGGAATGAATCAGCTTTACCAATATTTAAAACTCAGTCTTTTTCTGAATTGTATGAGTGTAATTTGGTCTGTTTTACTTCAGCTTCTGAAAAGCTCAAGAAGGCTACTAGGATGCCTGAAATGCAGCATGATTTTGAGGTCTCTTTTGCCCTCAACTGTTTGATCTTCATTCTCCTGTTGTAAAGCCAGCCAAGCCAGCAGCAGCTCATCTTCAATATTTTCTAGGTTGATCTATGTTGTCCACTTGAAAGTTCCTAGTGGACCTAAAATCGGTATAGTCAGAACTGAATTTTTATTGCTTCCCTTAAAAAACATTCACTTTTTCTGTTGCTTAGCTGGGTAGGTTTGGCTTCACTCTGTCAATGGCTCCATGTCCC
>NW_008584827.1:0-12908 GCF_000691845.1 Merops nubicus
GGGGAGCAGCGCCCGCCTGCCAAGGGCGCTTCCGAAGCAGGGGCGGCCCCGGATGTTTCCTGGGGGCTCAGAGACAGACCGGAGCAGATGGAGGAGGACGGTTGTCTCCTCCTCCCTGGGGCGGCGGCGCTCCCCCGGCGCCGGGCAGGCTGAGCACACGGAGCTCCCTCACACCTTCTGCTGCCCCTCACCCCTCAGCTGGTCGCCCCTCCTCACGCCGCAGACACCACCAGCACTGGGGAGCGGGTGTGAGGCAGGCACAGAGAAAGCTGCCGACTAGAAGAAAAGCTGATCCACAGCTACACAGTGTCACCTTCCCCTGAAGAAGATGCTCCAGCCACTCAAGCGTGGCCAGCCTTAGAGAGCTGGACAAGGCACCAGGAAAGTTTAGTCTCGCAGGACACAGATATTCATTTTAAGGCTCACAGATAAGAAACACACCCAGTACATTAGAATAAGCTATTTTCCTGTAATTAGTGCTTTAAACAAACCACAAAGTAGCACCACTTAGCACTGTCCTCAGCAAAGCTCTGAGCTGCTCTCTGCAAATGGCACTCACACTCCTAGGAGGAAGGGAGGTGAAGGAATACAGGATTCAAACTAATAGTTAGGGAGTTCAGAACAACTCCCTTTAATGCCCTGGGTTTGCTTTTGTGAGGACAACACCATCACTGCCAAGAGCTCCACCACCCTCAAGGAGGAGATTCCAGAGCAGCACAGTGATGGGTCCTGACAAACACCATTTAATACCAGGCAAAAACATGTAGTTCAGCTTGAAAACACAAGGATTTTGCCAAACACCCCAGATTTCCTAATAACATTAGGAGGGAGCCTTCCAGGCTCACAGAAACCCAGGGTGATTTTTTACATTTATGTGCCCAAACTTGTTAAAATATGGCCAATACTACACCTGATTCATCCCACATCCAGTGACTGGAATTCTGTCCCATTATGCAGCAAGGTTTACTGCCAACACATCCTGCAAGAGACTTCCTCTCAAAACAGGTCAGTGTTGTACATTTAGAATGTGAAGCAGGGAAAACCCCAGAAGGGTGAGATCCTCAGATAATCATAGAATCGTTTAGGCTGGGAAAGCAAGATCCTCAGATAATCATAGAATCATTTAGGTTGGGAAAGACCTTTCAGATCATCAAGGCCAACCATGAACCTAACTGCACAGTCCACTGCTAGGCCGTTGGCCTCAGCACCACATCTCCATGGCTTTCAAACACATCCAAGGAGGGTGATTCAGCCAGTTCCCAAAGCTGGACACTGCACTCAAAATGGGTGTTTTCCCAAATTCCACAGCTACAGGGCTGTGCCAGGGGCAGCAGCAGATGTGAGGCCACAGCTGGAACAGGGATGATGAGGCACAACAGAGGCACAGTGCAACAGCATTTACAACCTCACTTCATTTGCAGCGTGTGAAGCAACCCTACCTCAAAGTCTTACTGACCTGGAGCTGCACACGAAGTCTCCCTTCTTCTCTTCCCCTTAAATTGGAGATGAAATGAGACTAATAAATCATTTCTCACTGTAATTTGCAAGGACTGAAAAAAAAGCCTAACCAGCAGGCACTGGCATAACTGGGAGCTTGTGCTCTGAGAACCCATGAGGGAAGATTGCAGACAGGCTTTTCTCCACAGTCAGACCCCTCCACTGACTCAGAGCTTGCTTCTATTTGCTTTTTCCTATCCAAACTCCAGATCCACTGATTATCTGTCTTGTTCTGTCTAAAAATAAGCCAAACATCTCCGTTTGTGTGCCTAAATAGCCCACTGCTGTCGTTTCTCACCTTCTGAAATTACAGTTCAAAACTTGCCTTTTTTCCTCCCCTCCCATCATCAGCTCTTCCTTTCCTGGCTCACATGGCACGCTGCTCTGTGTCCTCTTCTTTGTAACTAGTCTGAGATTAATTAATTAAGCAATAGATTTTTCTTGATTACAATGCTTAGAGCTCTTCTTTCTTCACAAATTAAAACCAGGATGATAGATCTTTTATTCTGGGTGGTTACAAAAATAGAATTTCATCTGCATGGTGGATAAGAAAAATTTTAATACCTACTTAAGCAACTATTTTCATGTCAGATTGGGTGAATATTAGGGTTTTTGTTTTGTGAGGTTGTTTTTAATGGGACTGAAGGAGGACTAGGAAGCTTCCAGAGAAACCAGATGTCAACTGCAGCAACCCCAGTGAAGATACTAAAAAAACCCCAAACCAACAATAACCAAAAAAAAAACCCCCAAAACCACAACAAGAAAACCACCAAACTAACAAAGCCTTGCTCCCAAGAGAACAGATAAGGCAAAGCCAAGATAATGAGCAAGCAAAATAATATCAATCCCCATTTTACAGATAAAAAGTGGAGAGCCCCAGTCAATCTGTCATCTATTGCAGCCTCCCAGTGACCCCATCTGGTGACAGGCCTCAGGACTGGAAATGCACAGCCCAGAATTGGCTGCCTGCCTGCCAAAAAAATCCACGTTGGCCCCTTCTCCTGACTTTCACAGAGCTACTAAAGCCCTTACAACTCAGTGCTTACAGTATACTGAGAATCAGCCATCCTTGGCACAGTCTGCACTCACCCAACACCATCACTTCCAGATTTATCACAAGCAGAGATGATTTCTCAGCAAAGCTGCAGCTAGAAATCCCAAGCTCGTTTCTGTAACTCAGGGAGAGATTGATTTGGATAAAATAATGAAGCACGTGTGTGGAAGACATCTAGCTCCCCACAGCAGTATCACAGACACAAGCTTTCTGACAGCATTTTACAGCACTGCTGCTCTTTCTAGACACCCTTGACTGGCCCAACGAGCTGCTGATTCAGGTGTTGATACTTCAAAACTTGACTACACAGTGTTTTAATTAAGTAATTTGTTTTCTGGAGCTCATTTCTCACAGAAAGCTCGTTTGGAGAATAACACCGACAGGAAATTTGTCACCTACAGAGAGAGCTGGGAGCTTTCCCCCCACTTCAACAGTCACCATCTCAAACTGCTCCTTGATGGAATTCCCTTATCCCCCATAGAGTTCATCTGGTTTTGCCTCTCTAAACCTGGCTGGGGAGCTCCTCCTGCCCTTGCCCAGGGGTGGGAGCCTGCAGCCTGTGCTGCCCAAGCCCTTCAGCAGGTCACAGGCTATCACACCCCACTCAACCCCTCAGGGAGGCTGGAGGAGGCAGGACCTTCCTCCACACCACTCTTCCTTCTTAGCCAGACTCAAATTATTTCTGTTTTAGATGGAGAGTACCCCTAAGGCCACACTGGTTAGTGTCTAGATGCTGTATCTCCCAGGGAGGAAGCTGTAGCAAGCACTTGGTGCCATACCTGAGAACATCTGCAGGATAAACCCTGTGAAAGTTTCAACACAATGAACATCCAGAGCTAACCAAAGATGACTGGTGCACATCAAACCCTACAAGAGGGTCTCTGCACTGAAAGCAGCATTGCCTCTGTCTCCCCACGGGTCAGACCTATCTGCAAAAGCAGTAAGTGAAGATGATGCAGAGGGGAAGGGAAGGAGGAAGATGGTGGAAGAGGCAAACCTGAAAATTTTACAAGCAGCTAGAAATGCTTAAAAGTAACAGATTCTGGAAAGAAAAGGAAAAAAAATCCTGTCTGCTCCCAGGGATCCAGCTCCACATCCTTCAGCAGTGAAAAAACAAAAACCTTTGCAGACTACTGTAGGGAGTAAATAAAGAATAAGAGATAAGAGCTGCTAATCCTCCCTGACCCTCACGGAGCTTCGTGCCACCTCCTGGCTACACAACACTGGCATCACCTATCACTTTCCAAAAACACTGCTCATCTCTATTTCTGTAATACTGTCTCCTGGCATCACAAGTACCACCTTTTGTCTTTCCTCCTCCTCTCAATCTGATGTACAATTTCTTTCCATAACAATAGCACATTTTCTAACCAAAAAAAAGACCCCCCAGCCACTGAGTTAAGTTGCTGTTCAATCTTTACCTCTGCTCTAGCACGAGACAGATTTGAAAGTGAGTCATTCAAATGGTTTCAAGTCTTACACGTTTATGAAAATTCTAAAATGTCTCTCACAGTGTAGGAAGAGCAATAAAACCACACTGCACCCCAGGCACAAACCAGCCCAGCTACCTGCCAGCCAGCAGCTGGGATCTCTGCTCCCCTCCTGCACCTCTCCCAGGGTGGCAGCTTGCCTCCTGAGCTGGCACCAACCCCTGAGGACCCATTTTTGTGGGCTCAGGCTCTTTTTCACAGTCCTTTGACACCTCTGCAGTGCTGGCTGAGGCAGTGGAGCTCCTGCCAATTTCCACTGGCCTGCTCTGCGCAGGGAAGCAGATGCTGTGTGACTCATGCAGTGCTTGCAGACACAAGCTATGGATAACAGCACCATAATTAACAATGCCAAATGTCCTCTCTACAGTTTAAGCATGCAGATGTTAATGCCCGTGGCACATGACCACATTAATTTAGGAGGCAGTGTCTGCTCCTACCAGCAGCTTGCAATCCTCCAGTGCTGTTGACCACAGCATGGCTTGTGGGCCACGCAGGTGGAAACCACACAGGACTCCTCTGCTCTCCAAAGTGATACAAGAAATAAAGTGAAACAAAGAGGTTCTGATTTTCACTTATCATACGAGTGGTTTTCAGTGAATTCTGAGTGTCAGAAAGGGACAAACACCCAGAGCAGACAGCCAGCTAACTGTGCCTTTGAACAAAACAGAAGGAAAAAATCAAATCAATGGCCCCTGTCAGAACTAAGAGCTAAATGCCCCCAAGCACACAGTGTTAGCCAGCTAGGAGAGAGTGTGAGTCAAGCTGTGGCACACAGTGGACCTTCCCTAAATGGACTTCAAAGCACCCCCAAGCAGAGGTATTCCACTCTAAAGCTCTGCTTCAGTTCTCACACAGAAATGCCAGGGTATTTGGGGAGCACAAGCAAAAACCTAAGATGCAGGGGGAACCAAAGCTGGAATTTTCCCCTGGTGACAAGGTCAGAACTGCCTCAGAGCCCGTGGTTTTTTCCACAGCCAGGCAGCACATTGCCTTAGTCCCTCTGGAAGGCGGCTCCTCAGCAGCCACTGGCACAGGTTCCGCGGGAACACCGAGGGCTGAGTGCCACCTACTGGGCTCTTCATCGGGTCCCTCCTGCTGCAGCCAGATTCCTTGACACCTCTCAAGTGGGGAGCACCCAGTCCTTCCCAAACTGCTGCCTCAGGCACAATCACCAGATAAGGTGATGTAGCAAAAACGTTTGAATCTTAGGCTAGGTGTAAGTCCTTGCAGAAGAGCCTAGCAAGTCGAGAAGCTGCCTGGCGGGACCTGGAACTGAGCAGGGACGTGGCTAAGACTGCTGTGAGGACAGGAGGAGAGAGCTGGGACTGTTCAGCCCGGAGAAGGCTCCAGGGAAACCTTCTTGTGACCTTCCAGTACTTAAAGAGGCCTGTCTTAAATGGGAATGGACTTTTTAGCAGGGCCTGTTGTGACAGAACAAGGGGCGAGGGTTTCAAACTCAAAGAGGAAGATTCAGACTAGTGAGAAAGAAGAAATTTTTGACACTGAGGGTGGTGAGACTCTGGCCCAGGTTGCCCAGAGAGGTGGTTGATGCCCCATCCCTGGAAAGATTCACTATTGATCAGTGAATATTAGAGAGTGACCACGATAATGCTGGAAGCCAAAACCACTGTCCCCGAAGTCCTGAAGGGGCTTCACGAAACTTCAGTTAACTGTCACAAAAGGGATAAAAAACCCAACCAACCATAATTTAGGAGGAAAAACAGGCAGAGTAAAAAAAAGTCAACAGAAAAACATTTATTGCTTAAAGCTCTCTCTGGCTACGGGAAGAGCCAGCAGGGGGTTGCCAGCAGTCAGGCTGGCAGCTCGTCTCTCACCAGCACGGGGAAGCGCCTGCCCCCCTCGCAGAGCTGCGCGTAGAGCGCCCGGTAGAGCTGAGCTGCAGAGGCCTCTGGGCAGAGCCTGGGCTCCAGGAGGGGCAGCAGTTCTGCCATCATCACCTGGGCAGGAGCAAAGGAGACACGTCACCAGAGCCAGCAGCACTTTTAGGATTCCATGAAATGAACCGGCTGCCTAAGGAGTGAAATCTAACCTGAGCAGTGTGACTAATAACACGTCACTTGATTGAAAGGTATTTTCCTTTGTCACATTTAACAAAGGCAGAGCTGTTCATCCTCTGCTCATGAAGTGCATCAGCAGCCACTCAGTGTTCCCAGAGCAACGAGATACACAGTGGTGCTTCCTCTAGTCTGTGCTCCTGTCAGGCACCTCCCTCACACCATCTTTCTGCGGTGGAAACAAAGGAAGACCCAAAGAGAACAGGGTAGAAGGTATCTGCAGGGGGGTCCCCTTTCCTGTTCTCCACAGAACTCTGCAAAGGGACAGGGGAACAGGGCACAGTTGCTCATCTCTGGGAAGTCAAGAGCTGCAGATATGAAAGCTACCTAAGAGGGAAGCTGGCACATGGAGTGCTGCACTGCTCTGCTCCCGAGGAAAGCCCCAGGTCTGCTCCTGCTGCACAGGAAGGAGGAAATGGCATCAGAGATGGGCCAAGAGTGACCAGGGCTTTCTGTGATCCTTGTCATCCCTCCATGGGAAGGCAAGGAACAGGCTCAGCTCAGAAATACACACATCCCTTCCTGGGGTATGATCTTGTACCGAGGCCACGTGCTTCACCTGTCCCAAGAACTTCCCCCGTCCTGCACACCCTGCACAAAGCTGCTATTTAGATAGATGTGCAGAACAAACCACATCACTTGAAGCATCAGGCAGCAGGCTGGGGTCACTACTTCATCCTGGGCAGACAGAAATCAAAAACCTCACATCCCTTCATTCAGGATTATAGTACCATTTGAAGCCAGGCAGCAATCTATCTCCCAGCCAGAGGAAGGAACGTGGACAGTTACAAATAACTCTTCCCTGGCTTACAAAAAGTGGCTTTTCCAAAGCCTCTACCATTCAGGTCAGCAGCAAAGGTGAGGTCAAAGGAGTGGATGTGATTTCACAGATCTTCTCTGCCTTTTCCTGCTGCTCTGCTCAGGCTGATGGAGAGACTGCCTTTCTTTTGTGCTCTTACAGGCAGTTTCAAAACTGTAAAGTCAAGATTAACAGCACAGTGGTTTGAGATTTGGAAAGAAAGGAACAGAGGAGCTCACTAGAGGTCATGCAGGAGAGAATGACAAAGTAGGTGCCCTGGTGGGAATGTAAAAGGCTGCCAAAAGGCATCTCCAGGCATTACCAACAACATCCTTCACTGCCAAACTCTAACAGAGCAGCTAAAAAAAACCCTCCAAATCTTATCAGATGAGGGGTCAGACATCTAAAGGCCCCTGCTCTGGCCTGAACAAAAAAGTAAGTCAATTCATCTACAAAATAAGCAAGGCACTGGTGGGACTTGGACACAAGGCATAGGGAAAGCTGCTGCCTGCCCACCAGGGCCCCATACACCCACTGGCTGCTGCCCCACAACTGCTCTTTCCTTGCCCTACCAACACCTGTAAAGACTCACCTTTTGTAAGGCAACTTCCTGGTGCAGCATTGACACTTGCAGCTTCAAGGCAAACAGGTCCTTCAGCTCCTGGAAGCTGGAGTAACACAGGAGAGGTGCAGCCAGGATGTCTGCACTGTCACACAGCTGTCCCCTGGGAGCAGCACAGGCTGGAGAGCAGCTTCCCACATCCCCAGCACAGTCTGGGTGCAGCTTCATCTGGGATTCCACAGCTGCCAGGGCAGAAGAATTGGCAGGAGGCAGAAATACACAAGTTAAATAGGGACTTGTAGAATTTGTAATCTACTTAGTGTTCCTAGACATGACTGACTGACAGGGTAAGCACTGCACAGATCATGCATGCAGCCTCCCCCTCTCCAGCAGCTCCCTCACCAGCCCTCCTGAACTGCAGCAGTTAGTCCCAAGCCTCTCCTCCACACAGATCCATGGCAGACAGACCCCACAGCTTTGTTTGCCACCAGAGAATTTTACACGCTACGTTGCCATTAAGGATAATCAGGAGAAAAATTGTGCTGGTCTGCAGTGTTCTGTGCACAGCTGGCAAAGTTCTGTGTACACTCCTGCCCCACCACAAACCAGGGACTGGCTCACCAGCCTGCAGGAGCTGCAGCTTGTTCAGGCACTGGGAAACTGTGGTTTGCAAACCCTCCAAGGTCAGAAGGCTTTCATACTCCCTTTGCAGAGTGGGGTGCTCTAGAAGAGACGCAGAGGAAAACCAGCAGGCATGAGCACTCTGAAACCTTCCCCTCCCAATACCAGTTTCTAGACTGGCCTTGAGTTCACCAGCCCTCATATTAGGCAGAGAATGCTCCAGTCCCTCACATCCAGCAAATGCTAACAACAAGAGTTCACAGAACTGGATCCCACTGAAGTCATCCTTATTCCAACATCTGCCCTCTCCATTCACCTTTTTTCCTCCTTACCTGTAGGCTCAGCTTCCACATACTGCCTCAGAAGGGCAGGGACATCCTGGAGGACCTTCAGTTCCTCCTCTATCTCTGCAGGACTGAGGGCTGGCGTTGGTGAGCAGAACTTACACAGCAGCAGCTTAAGGAAGGTTTCACACCAGCTCTGTGCACCACCCCAGGGGCAGGGGCAGCTGGAACCAGGGGCAGGGGCGAGCAGCCCGTGGAGTGGCACTGCAGGGGGAAGGGGAGGACAGCACAGCTCTGGACAGCATGCTTGTCTGGATCAAAAGTTTTACAACTGCTCAAGAGCTGTACTATGAAAAAAAAAAAAAAAGCCAAACCAAAACCCACTTCCTAGAGACCCAGCTTGACCTCCTGTTACTGGGAGCATAACTCTCCCCAGAGGGGAGCACGCTGCAGCGGCTGCACCTCGTGCTTGGGGAAGGGGTGCTGAGCTCAGGAAGGATACACTGCTCTGGATCTTCTCCAGGAAACGGCTCCTTGCAGCTGCTGCATCTGCACTTGTCTGGCAAAGACGACATCTCTCCCATGCCCTGAAAATCCAGAAGGGGCAGGAGGTGGAGGAGTTGGGCTCCACTGTACCAGCCAGCGCTCACACTGAGCTCTGACACCCCAATGTAACCCAGCAGCACTTCAAACACAAGCACCTTCCTCACCCCTCCCTTTTACAGGTTCCTTACTAGCCAGTCCCCCTCCTTTGAGGTATGAGATCAAAGACACCCCACAGAAGGCATTAGACATGGCAAAACACCTCTCTTATTTCTTGGCTTGTTTTGAGGGGATGGATTTACAGCCACCAGAAGACAGACAAACACCCTTCTGTAAACAGATTGTGAGCTTGCAGCACATCACTAATTCTTTTCTGTCACCCTACCTAGATTGTTATTCCATAGGAAACAACAAATCTTCCCCTTCCTTTCCTGAGGGGCAAGTAATTTGCATTTACTCTGGGAGTGAATGTGTACAAAGAGCACAGCAGACAGGACAAATTCTCACCCTAGCTTTTAACCACAGCAATTCCTTCCTAGGCCAAACTTCCTCAAGACTCTCCTTTAGTCCTTTTTGGTTTGGGGTTTGGTTTTTTTTGGACAAAGTGGTATGTCTGGCAAGAAACAGGACAGCAGCACATCAATATCAGGGTCACCAAACACAGAGGCTGAAGGACAATACCATGGGTTGGCCAGCCAGGAGCTTGGATCAGAGTCCAGCTTTTTACAGAGCTACACAAATGTGCTACCAGAGAGGTGAGTTTCACCTAGAGCTCAACGTCCCCACTGATGCACAGTCCCCATGATGTCCTTTAGGTGAAAAGCTGCTTTGAAGAGCCAGTGCACCTCAGCCAGCCTCCCCAAACCTGCAGCAGTAAGTGAGGAGCCATCAGGAGGGAGATTAAAACAGTTCTGCAGAGCATGACTGTCTAACCTGAGCGTGTGCACGTCTTCTCTCCAGCCAAATGGATCTTTTAAATCATGACAGAAGATGCAGTTTTCAGAAACACACACATTATGCAAGCAACTAGTGAGGTTGATGGAACAGAACAGGAGTTACCAGGCAAGATGCATTCCCTCTCTAAGGGATTTTTAGAGCAAAGGTTATTTTCAATCTGTCACTGAGCTGAAAGGAATAGTGAAGAGTGTAAAATTGCACCAGAGTGATTAGGATGCCAAAAAGCTCAATTTACAAGTGAAAATGGAGGGAATCAAGTCTCTACAATTCACTGAAAGGCAACTAACAAATTGGTGTCTGATAAAAATACTTCCCAAGAGGAGGAGGAATTCTTGAGGGGAGCACAAGGAGCTATAGCTAGATGAACACAGAGTTTAAGATTCCTATCTGGACAAACCATGTGAAGAGAAATATGCTGAATTAAGGCAAGATTTGTCAAGAAGAGCAGGAAATGTTGCAGAGGACTGGAGAATGGACTAGAGCATTGAGCTCACCAGAAACCAAACCACCTACACCATGGGGTCAGTGCCTCCCCGTGCCCCACAGACCAGCCAGGTCTGCCCCATCTGAGCCCTCCCTGCAGCCCTTCAGCAGAGAGCAGTTCTGGACTGGACTGACCAGGAAGGGCTTACCTGGAGTTCCTGGAATAAGCTTTCCTGTAGGGAAGGGGTAGCTTCAGCTGGCATCTGCAAGACAAGAGAAGCATCAACCCTGCCTGCCAGAGAGCCGTGGAGCCTCGTCTTCAAACAGAGAGAATGACATTGTCTAAATTTGAAATAGCTGTAACAGAAGATGCCAACAGCCCTGGAGGAGCTGTCTGCTGCCAGCATCACTGAGCTGAGCTGGGAGAGCTCCTGCACCCTCCCACCAGCCAGCAGAGGCCCACCCAAGGCAAGAAGCTGGGAGCAAAGCCCTGACAAGGCAGAGTACAGACATGGGAACCACACATCCAGGAGGCTGATCAACACAGCCAAGGGCACAGGCAGATCTCCCCCACTCTGTTGCCCAGTGTGCCCAGGCAGTTTGGCTTAGAACCAAATCCCACTCAAACAGGAAAGGGACATTTCAGCTTCCACCAGGAACAGGCACCTTAACCCCAAAGTAGAACAATCCCCAATTTGTTACTGCAAAGACAGATGGGTTGGCAGTTAAAGCTCAAGTCACATGCAGACAACTAACACAAGGCAACAGTTGGGATTTTAAGTAAACAAACATTTGCATCCAGCAGCCATCCAGCACTGCAGGAACAGTGATAACTTCCTCCTGCACAAACACAGCAGTGGGGTTGTGGCACCTGAGAACTGTTTCTCAAACTTTTCCAAGGGCAGGCACACACCAGATCTCAACTTCACTGTTTCTTTAAAGCAAGGAGCACACAGAAAAGAAGATGGAAATTCAAACAAGACATTGCTCCAAATGCAAAGCCAACTTTCTAAGTAGTATTTTGCTACTTTTCCACTGAGAATCTTGGTAACATCCACTTCTTAATTCCTCCCACCTGAAACAACTGCATTCTAGTCAATACTGATTTGTGTAGTTACACGGGCAGTATCTTACAGATTAAAGAGGACAGTATTAAACCCAGATGCCTTCTCTCCAAGCAGCACCAGGCATATGGTTTTGAGAGAGAGAATCAATGTGTTACATGTTATCCTTGTGTAAAAAGAAAAAGAATCAGTGAGCTGTAATAGAAAGGGCACTCAGAGGAAAACTAAGGCTCCAGAAAGCTCTACAGCAACAGCTTTCCAAACAGTCACAGGCGACCATGAAATATCAGAAGTCTGAATTGAAAGGCTTTCAAAGTCCCAGCCATCCAAGAGTAAGTCCTGAAAGTGAAAATGCTTCCTCAATCACAACAAAGGCTGTAAAGGAAAGGATTTGAGGAGTGGTGAGACCAAGCTGGGTGCTAGAGAGCAGCAGGAGAGAGCAGGCCTTGCAGAGCACAGAACAGGACAGAGGTGCCCACCTCTCAGCACTCACCCCTTCTCCTGCAGCGTGACTGCCCGAGGGGAGATGCTCCTTCCCAATGCACCTTCAGCTGTAGGGTTCTCCTTTATGCTGGGCTCTCCCAGGGCACCACAACTTTCCTTCCCTGCATCAAATAACTCCTTGCCAGCAGCTACAGAGCAGTTCTTCTCTCCAGCAGAATCTCCTGCAGAAATGCTTTGCTGCTCATTCAGGGCAGGTCTGGACAAGCCAGGTGTCTTTTGGGGTTGAGCAGAGGTACAGACATCTCTGTCACTAGCACCGATTGCTGTCCTATGACTCCTCCCTTGTTTGCAAGCCACCCCTTTGGAGGAGCTCTTCCCAGCTGTCCTGGGACCTTGAAAAACGTATCTGGCTGGGGCTTTCCTTTGCAGTTTTTTCACATCTGGGTCAGTCCTATATGGTGCTTTTAGCTGGTAGGGAGAAGGCTTCTTCAGAGAGGCAGGCTTCTTGCTTACAGCTCTCACCTTTGTGCTCTCAGGAATATCCTCAACAGCTACAGGCACTGGCTGCTCTTCAGCATTCTTAGGAGCAGATCCCTCACTTGCAGATTTCTCTCCTGTAGCTCCCTGGGCCTCTAATGGAGTTTTCAAGATGCTCTTCCTGACTTTCAGTGCTTTCTCTAAGGCCCTGTTCAGCAGTTCCAGCTCCTCCAGCTCCTTGGGTGAAGGCCTGTTCTCTGCAAGAGGAGAAGACATATCAGAAGGTCCAAACCTGGATTTTCACTATTTGCCTCTACAATAACTCACTCTTCAGGTGCCACAGGGGAAAATCAAACCCACCGAGTGGTGCAGCAAGTATTTTGGCCACACTCCCACAGCAACTACACAGAGGATTTAAGCGGGCTTGCCAGAGGCCTTGAAGAGCCAAGATGGATAAGAGTCAGGAGGAGACAGTTCTCCCAAGTTAACCTCCCCCTCATCAACAAATAACCATCACCACTGCTCGGCCCGGTCCCCGGACACTTCCCCGCTTGCCTTGGTCCCGGTGGCACAGCTCGAAGCTAGCACCGAGGAGGAAAGTGGAAGGACAGAGGTGGA
>NW_008584828.1:0-41241 GCF_000691845.1 Merops nubicus
GGAGTCATCATCCCTGAAGGTGTTCAGGAAGCAAGTAGATTTAGCACTTGAGGCTATGGTCTAGTGATTAGGGAAATGTTGGGTGGAAGGCTGAACTTGGTGATCTTGGAGGTCCTTTCCAACCATGATGATTATATGACTTCCTCAGACATGTCTCTCATGGCTGTGACATCTTCTTGATGATGTCTCTTCTGGACGATGACACTGTTGCCTGTCATCATGTTTGGATTGAGTTTGGACTGGATGATTGTAGAGGTCCTTTCCAACCATCCTTATTCTATGATGGCCCCAGGTGATCAGTCCGATCCCAATCATATAGTAATTGCCAGAAGAAAGCCTCATAATTCCCTTCATGTCTCGACCTTGTCCTGCCATTACTGAGAACTGTACTTGCTGTGAAGAGTCAGGGAGCCCTTTCAATAACGGGAATTCCCACACAGCACATCCACTGTGTAAGCAAACCTCCCAACTCCACTACAGGCAGAGCCAGCTCTTATAGAGGTGGCTTCTTGCCCCACCTCAAAGTTTATGTGGAAGGTGGGGGCACCTGGGGGAATCTTCTCATCAGTTCCCACCCAAGGCTGGCCAGACCCTGTGTGAAAACCAATCAGGAGGGTCTTTCTTGCCTGGTTGTGGACATCATCCATATGCCAACCCTGATTCAGGGCTGGGGGTTTAAACCCAGCACTTCAGTAGTACATGCAACAAAGGACTAGCACAGAAAGTGGTTTTTGGGAAAAAATGAAAAGCCATTTTGAGGGCCCTTTGCAATTTCTTCATACTCAGGCTTTACTATTTTTGTCCTTCAGCTTATAGAAAAGCAGTTAAATTTAATTCAGGAAGCAGCTGACTTAGTTCTTCCTTGCAATAACATTTGGGTCAGAAAAGTCTGGAACACAAGTAATGTTCTTTTCTGTTTAATTTTTGGTGCTTTACTTAAAATGCAGCGTTGCCATTTTACCCATATTATTCATCAGTCTCCTTTCGTTTTCTTTTCAAATCACTATTTATGAAAGGCCAGGTAACTTTCTGTGGTTGGCTTATTTATTTAAAAACATGCATAAATACAAGGATAGTTGGGCAGATGATGTGCCCAGAACAACTTGCAACTCCAAAAATCAACGTTTTAGGTTGAGTGTCACACTGATACCTTGGGTTTTGCCTGGATTATTTTTTTTTTTTTCTTCCTTCCCACTGCTGGGTTTCTTTTATGTGCATTTAGTTTCTTTCCACAATACTTGGCTTTTCTTCCCATTAAGCCGTCAATGTCAGTGATAATTCCCATTAAGTTACTGTAGTTCAAATACTGCAGCCTAGGCCTTACTCTCTTGGTTACAGGGAAAGCAAACACTGAGAGTCTGATTCCCCTTTTTATTTCACTGTGTTTGGAGGTTTGTATGGAGGTGACTCCATAGATGTCACGGGAGATATTTTTGATGAACAGCCTTTAGGGTGAAAGGGCAGTCTGGCTTCTGAAGCTCATCAGGAGCTGAGAACACGGTGACTCTGCATCCTGTATCTGTGCATCTGTACCAGGAAACACCAACTGCTACATTTTGGTTGAGATGCTCATGGGTGTCATCAGATTAATACATCAGATTCAGAAACAATAAAGGTGTCTTCAACACTGCTACATGCCCAGGCACCTAACTTCAGGGTCCTGCCAAAGCAACCTTTATTTCAAACAACTTGTCTTTTAAGTATCTGTCCTACATTGTACATTTCATATAGTATTAGTTTGTCTTGAAACTGAATATTTGTGTCAGTATTCGTTCTATCATGCAAAAAAGAGTGACGTTCTTCCCTACTAGTTAAAATCATTGCTTTGTTCTCTTCTTTCTGTTTTAAAGGCTTTGGCTTGTTTTATCTTGAATCCATAATCATGGTGAGGCATTTCAGAGGTGGGGGAAAGCTACCCACGAAAACCTGCTGTGACAATAGTTCAATCTGTTCTGCTTTCCTTGGTTACTGATGGCTCAGCAGAAAACCAAGAGATTATTTTGGAAGAGCCCCTGACATGCATTTGAAAAAAGACACCGTTGAGATGAGTCCCCATTCTTGAATGCCAAAAGTGTTTTCAAGGAATCTTTCTTCTGACTCTAAACTTTTGCATGCTTTTCATAATAATTGCTCACTCATCTTAATTATGTCTACAACCATGGATGTAAAAGTCAGACGTAGTCCAAGGCTTCCTGCAGAACAGAGTTTGGAAGAGAGAGAGAAGGAAATCAAGGCATCTGGGCTTAAATCTTGTTGTTTCAAAAGACTGAGATCTTCACTGAAGCTGTAACACTGGGAGGTGAGTGGGCATGCATTGTGAACAGAACTCCCTCCTGGGATTGCTCTGGTCTTCTCGAAGAGCAAATCCAGCCTGTAATCATTTCATTATTTACATTGCACATAGAAACTGTCTTTAGGATTTTCATTGTTGCATACTTCCTTTCCTGTTAATATAGGTTTCTACTTCTGGAAGCTAAGCGTGTTTTTATTTTTCCAGAAAAAGAAAACGGTGGTTATTTTTAGTGCAAGCCCGCATAAAAATCTCACTAAATCAAAGTTAATGTGATTATAGGTTAAATAGTGCACCCAGGATTTAATCTTAAAATATTTAGGAGCCTTTCTAAAATTACAGTGAAAGTAGGGGTCAATTAGTACATGAAATATAAAAGATTTCACATGGAAATTATGTATGGTGGTAATTACATACTAATCAAAGAATTACATGCTCTCCACATGATGTGGAAAGCCTTCTGGGATGGTTAAGACTTCAAAAATTAATAAATACTTTTTGGTGGTATGAACGGTTGGCTAGTTGTTCTTTCTAGTCTAGGATTATTTTGGCTAATGACTTATTTTTCCTTTTCTCTATTGGCCCTTTTATTAAAAAACAGATATAAACTGTGCATACTTGTAAAATACAATTTTAAAACATCAGAAAAATGTTCAGGAAACAATACACTGCTTTAAAAAGAACAAATCTCAAGCTAGTTATAATGTAAAATGATTGATAATTCAAGATGTAGACTTAGGGGCGGGAAAGTATCTTGATCAATAACATTGCATATTTCATGGTGAAGCGTGTTGACAAGACACATGTTTATGTATAAAAGTTACATCAGATTAAGTTATCAAAGCTGAGGCTTTGTATTTTTTCCTCTTCTTCCTTCCTTCTCTTCATTCTTAGCCTGCAGTGAGCAGTAGTACTCAAGTACAAAGCACTTGGGCAGGTTTAGCTCTCACAGAAAGAGCAGCTGCCCACAGACCTTCTGCTTGTTGTGTGTCTTTTCCAGCACAGGGTTTGGTTTTTTTTTCTCCTAGCACCTTTGCATGTACTCTTTGCTCATATGACTATCTGTATTTATATTCTCTGCAAGGTAGAATGTATTTTGCTTAAGAGTCAACAATCTTTATCCTCAGTCTCCAAAAATTGTTCATAGTACATAATAGTTCTCAGTAAGTAGGTGCTTTGCAAATATTTGGTTAGCAGAGTAGTGAAGGAATGATTAAGTGAAATCTACCTTGCCTCTACAGCAGCTGATGTCTAGAGCTGAACTAGTTGTCCTCTGCTCCACTTGGAATTAACACAGAGAAAGAGGTGCTTTAAAGGCATTTTCTTATGGCCTGTTTTAAACATTTGACCATGACAAGATCAGTCTGAACTCCGTTTGTTGACTAGATCTCTATCATAACTGCAGCTGAGCCATGTGCCTCAGCTCATGGTATTTTCATAGTTAAATTCTGCTCTCTGTGAGTGTTGTTGATCTGATGTTTCATTAATAGTGGCAAAAACTACTTATAACTTTAATGATTACATTGAATGTTAAGGAAGCCTACAGCTGAACCCTTCAATAAATGTCATAGAGGAAGGAAAGTGAACTGGAGAAAGCAAGTGGGGTATTAGTTGTTTGCTATATTTCCTGCAAATCAGGAGTTAAGTAAGAGGTGATTTTTTTTTTTTTTTTTTATTACAGAGGACTAAGAAGAGAGGAGTTTAAGAGGTTTGTGAGAGCTCTATATGAACACTTTGGGTGCTTCTTAGTCAAGGTGTAGCTGTGAGTTGATAGCAGCCTCCAGCAGTTTGGATCTTAGGTTTTATTTACGCTTCCGAGTGGGAACTGCTTGATAGTAACTGAAGCAGCAACCAGTCTGAAAGGTGAGTAGCTGCTAGTGAGGTGTCCTGGTTGCTTTTGGGGTAGGGTGTTTCTTTTTCAGTAAAAAATAAATGCAGCTATCGAATGCCAGGAGACATTAGTGTAGGGAGGGTACTTATGCAAAACTGGCAAAAATCATTTTGTTCCCAAATTCAATCTGCTTTTCAGATACGTTAGAGTTTAAGGAAACAAGGCAGTCTAACCCATAATAAGGTAAAAGGAAGTTACATAAATTTCTTCGAAATAATTTCAGATATTATTTTTCCCCTTTATTGTGCTAAATGCTTTCAATATACTTTTAAAGTGATAACAACTAAGTGGGTATTTTAAGGATAAATTACACTTTTAATTTTCCCAAGCTTCTATAATACAACAATTACAGTAATTTGTGAACTCAGGAACATTTTTCCTTTTAGCGTTCACGCTTCGAAGAATCTACTAAAAAAAAAAAATTACTAATTGCGTAAAGATGCTGTTAAAAAGCCACATAAGCATTCCTATAATTTTATTGCAATGCATTTCTTCCCTCTCTCTGAGTGGAGCATTAAGTACTCATTGTGTGGGCTTTGCACTTCCTCCAGAGCACTCATTAAACCAGAGTTCAAATGTCTGGTGTGCTAAGATGGTCTCAGGAGCTGAAAGAGATTACTGCAGTCATGGTAGTTATAGCAAATTGGTCTTTTTTTAAAAAAAAAAAAACCTACAACAAAAAACATTACAGCTGGTAATGGCTTGTGGGTTAGATATTCCGGAAGGGAAATTGGACAACAGTGGTTTTAGTATAGCACAGTTTCCAGCCTTTGTTTTATCAGGAGATAAATTGTTTAAATAAAATTCATAATTTCTAAAGCTCATGTTGTTCTTATTTTCTATCACTAGCTTTTTAATACTTTGTTTAGGTTGTAAGACCTGGATATTTTATAGAAAACAAGATTAGTGGCTTGCAGGGTACAGTCAACAGTAAATTCATTACTTTAATGCTAACATTTATGCAAGTATTTGCCTAATACCTGTAGGGTGTTTTTGCTTTTACTGTAACTGACAGACTTTTCATAGGAAAGAGATCTCAGCAGCAATTAATGCTACTTCAGTTCAAAAACTTTGACCTAAATATATCTCCACATCTCCACTGGTAAGGTTTGCCTTAATATTCAAACTTCAATAAGAAACATCATCTAAGTAGTTCCTGGGAATACACACTTTCCCAAATTGAACAGAAAGTAGTGGGAGCTGTTTCTGTTGGGCATTCCTTACAACCAGATCAGAAATACTTTAAAGGGGGCACCCAAAAACCTGTTGAAGTCTGGGTGCTGAAGACACGGGAGCAACCAGCCATATTTCTAATTGGATCCGGTTTCTGACAAGCGTAGCTGACAGGCAGGAGCTGCTATGTGTTTTCAGTTTGCTTGTGAAACTGTGCTCCTTCCAAAACAGCTTGTACCATGGTCTTCAGCTCACGTGAGATGAAGTATGCTAGAAGGGCAACAGTGCAGTTTTTTTTGCTGGCCTAAATTAGACCTGCGTTGTGGTTTACTGGTGACACTTTTCAAGTGCAGAGGTAGCTCTAACTTCATTACAACCTGGATAAAACTAATAATTTCTAGAGAGTAAACCAATGTAAAATAATATGCGGAATGCTCTATTCTCATATATAAGTTTCATGTGTACTAAAACCACAAAAGGAGTAACTCAGATGTCTTTCTGGATTATGCTAGTCCTTAACTCCACCTTACTGTTGAGGAAACTTGGCTGCTTTGCTTGCAGGGTTCTTCTAAGCTAGTCATCTGAAGTTGTCCTTGACGTATTTTATTTCATTAATGAGTCACTGAGAAACTAAATCTCTGCTTCTACAGGAGGGGATAAGTTATCTCAGTTCTTTGTGAATACCTACAGATCAATTCGTCCAGAGTTTATGCCGTCATGCACATCTGTTTGCACTGCAGATGATGCTCAGGGGCCCTTGTGTTGGAGAAGATGCAGAACCTTTTCGCTCCTAGGTGGTGTACAGATGTGGAACACAAGTACTAGTTCTTGCTTCTAGGTCTTTCAGTCCTGGGTCTGGTAGGGACACTCACTACTACAATCAGTTATCACAGTTTTCCTATCATTCAGGTTTTTACCAGAAATTAATATGGGGCTATTTTTAGCACTGGCAAATAGACAGTATGTTATTTTAGAACATGTGTTTATTTAGTGTTTTCTTTGATGGTATCTGTTAGTATTTGAGGTCACTTGAACCAGTCAGGGCTGTATGAGTCATCTTTATCCCATGGAGTTTATACATTGTGGTCTAAAACAATTTTTTTATTTATTTATTTATTTTAATGAAGTATGACCCTAGAAAATTAACATATTCCTCATGTTGCACCAAGTGCAGCTTTCAGGAAAATTTGCTTTAGTTGATCTGTTCTGCCTTTTGGGCTTACCTACTACTAGGCAGAAGAAGTAGGAGGAGGTAATACAGGAAGCCTGAAAACAAGAAAACATTACACTGCTGGCAGCCTTCATAGGTTTGAAACCTGCAAAGATGTCTTGAACCTAAGGAATAAAACCAGAGCTGAGCATTGGAAAGATCCTAACCAAAAGTTCAAAAGAGTATTTCACTCCACTGCTGTTGGAATTCAGATGTTGGAGTTTGTGATATAAAGTTGTCTGGCTGATAAAGAGCTTATTGATGATCTGAAGGTCATACATAACCACAGCTGTAAGCCGAGACAGAGTGCACTTCAGAGTTCATTAATTGCTTCAAACTTTGAAGTTCTACAAACCTAGTCTTAAGTTTTTCTTTTTATGCTAGAGCCAGTGTAGTAAATGTTTTGCTTTCTTTTTTTCTTATACCCAGGTGTCCAAGATAGAATACCTGTTTTGCGTTTGAGTTTTCTTTTATATTGAGGCAGTAAATTTATCAGGGAAAAATGTGTAAATACTGAAAACCTGTTGTACAGACTTGACATAGAGAATGACAATATTTGAAGACTTAAAAAGAAATCTAATTGCTTTTCTTTTCAAGGATGTATACTTTTTCGGTCTTGTTGAGTCTTAGGCATGGCAATTCTTAGCCCAGCATTCAGGCTTATTTAACTTTTTACTTCTTAATAATTGTACATGCTCTTGCTGTGAATAGATAAAATTCTGTTTACTTGGGAATTAGAGAAATCTCATCCATTGAGATTCCAAAAGGTAGCATGAAACAAAACATGTCAAACAAGGCTCTCAAGTGACCTTGTAGAGCTGAATCAGAAGACTATAGTGAATCTTAAAGCAGAAATCTAAATGAAGCTTAAACTGATAAGCAACTGATTTTTCCTAATGTATAACCAGTTGAATAAAACAAATCTATTTTCCATTTGTATTTAATGAAGCTAGTGCCATCTTTCTACATTGGAAGACCCACTGTATGACTATCTTCTCTGAAGATTCTTGATATTGGGCTGGCAGGCAAGAGTTTGTTTTTTAACAGAGAGATCCTTTTTTAAGTCTTCATCAAGCTCCATCTGATAAATTGCAAAGAAGCACCCTAAGCTGCCATTCTTTTTCCTAAGTTAAACAAAAAAACCTTAAATATGCTGGGTGAACCAAGTGGAAAATAAGTACATCAGAGTTTTGTACTTGACATTGTAATATTTTTTTTTTAAACAATGAAAGCATTATCTGAAGCCTATAATATGTTCAACTCAGAAACGTGCATTAAGATTTCAAACCTAGATATCATCTTCCATAATATTGTGTAATTAGGGGACCAGAAAAGAAAAACAAATCTTTTTGCTCTTTGATTCCCAGTTGGTTTTTCAACTCTGAGTGACCTATCTCTTCAACCCTGTTAGCAGAAATGAAGAGAATATTCTGCCTGTACTTGAAAAACAAGTTAGTTACTCAAAGCTGATTTTTCAGTTCAGCAAACTCTGATTTTTTTTTATTTTTTTTTTTTTTATTAGTACTTAAATGTTGGCAGCAAAAGCAAATGTCAAAATTTTGTGTGCAGGAAGTTCAGTCATTAGTGCAGGTTACTGTTATTTCTCATTTTAGATGTTTTACAAGGTATTGAACTTAAAACTCAATTGAAATTTCAAAGTACTTTCTTTGATGTATCTTCATTCACCTTGTAATAATCACGTCTAAGACTGCAGGCAGTACTTCCAGCTTCAGGGGTTTTAGCTCGTAGTCCAAACCTCTTAAATTAAGGAATTGTAGAAAGAATGGTTTCTCTGCTGCTTCCACTCTTGCAACCTCACAGTGAGCAGGACTGGCAAATGACCCAGATGAGCAAAAATCCTTTTTGCAGGCTTGGTTTGGGTTTTAGCTTTGGTTCATCACATGACTGACCACACATCCATGTAGGTCAGAAGAAGAAAAAATGATGGTGCAAAAGCAGGGAAAAATGGGGAAGATTAGAAGTGGTGCTTCTGGGGGTGATGTTGGCAACACTGACTTGTTTGAAGCGTAGGCCTTTATTTTTTTCTTTAAGAACCTGTCGCTCACTGAACCTATTTTCCTTATGAGTCTTCTCTTGTAACTAGGCAGAGGTTTCTCTTTTGGATTTCCTGAAAAATATCCCAGTATTAACAGTGTTTTCAGTCAAAAGTTGTGTAAAATCATAAATACTTCCATAAATAATTGGGTGAGGGGAGTCCAGTCATTAGTGCAGCTTATTGCTATTTCTCATTTTATGATGCATTTTATAAGGTATGGGGTTTCAGCCACCTTGAGAAAAACAACAATAGATTTTTTTTATGAGTTTCTCTTTCAAAAAAAAGGTATATTTAATTTTTTTTTTTTTTTTTTCCCAGTTCTCTAGCTTTAGATTCAAATTCAAACTAAGGGCAGCGCTTCCTTTTTAACATTGTTATTCAGAAAATATTTCTGAGTAAGAGTGCACATGGAAAAATGAGTCTGTGAGTGCAGAGGAATGTGAAGGGCATGAGGGTGCACATTCCAGATTGCCTGTGCTGGTGCGGTGATGCAAAGCAGCTGTGAGTCCAGTTAGCTGGCCCTTGTACGGCACAGGCAGTCTGATCATGCCTTTGGCCCCAAAAATATTGCTTGGTTTGGTACTACATGGCTTCAGCTCTTCAAAAAATGCGATGTTGTGCTGACTGCGAGTGTTCAGAACTCTTAATCGGTAATTTTTATTTGCATCAGAGAATTTCCTATATTAAGATCAGTGTTAATCATTGAAAATGTGTATTGGTGGCTCAGGGCTTTTTAAATTAATAAGTGTGTATAAAATGTATATATGTATATTAAATTTTTGCTTAAGGGTTAAATTAAATCTGTTAAATGTTTGGAATTTGGATTTTCAAGTATGGAAATAATTGAAAACCTAGATTTTCTTTCTCCTACATCAGCAGTACATAACCTGAGTCAAACATCAGTGATGAGAGTTTCTGTGGGTTCATTTTCCTCTCTGAGTCTTGGAAATGTGAGTCTGGAGTCAGGGAGAGGAAATGAGTGGCAGCTGATCAAATACTGGCATCGACCACCCAATCGTGGGAAATGCTTCTTGGCTGGATTTGGAACAATGTTACTATGGTTAGCATAGTAGAATCTATTTCTTATCTTTACAATTTGTTTTGGTCGTCATCTTTACAGTAAAAGGGATGTTTTGTTGTCACTTACAGAATGATGTTTGGCAATTTCTGTTTGATCCCTTCAGAGTCACCGTGACACCAGTGCATGTTCAGATTAACAGCACTAAAACCACTGGAGTTGCTTTTTATTTATGGGCTATGACAAATATAAATAGAAAGCGGATTTATGTCCTCTTGCCTATTGAATGTGTCCTATTGTCCCCCTAAGCTCATGAAATCCTCTGGTAACAAAAGTCTGACCTGTAAACAGAGGAAAAACGTCACGCAATTGTATTATGTTGCTTTTAACAAATTGTATTTTATTTCATATCAAGAGATAAAAAATAAAGACGTTTACCTTGAGTTGTATAATCATTTTGACTCCCAATTTAATCTGACTGGGGAGGTGATAGGACTTGAGAGTTGATGAGCCCCTGGCAACTCTGCTGCACCTTCTCCTCACGTCCCTCCTCTCCTTTGAGGCTGGGAAGGCTTTCTGGGGTTATGTAATACCAGGTTGTAGTTTAAATAGTAAAATGAACATTACGGTTGTTATATCTGGTCAGTTAATATCTGATGAGTAATGGTAATAAATCCTTGGAATTTTGTATATAGCATTACTGCCAAAATTAATTTGGATTCCGTGTGGAAAAAGGATATCCAGAGCAGAAACAAAACCCAGCTCATTGTAAACAGATCGGGATATTGTTCTTTCCCAAACAACTGGCACATAAACCTGCTGTCAGTAGCCAGAAGCTGCAGGTATATATATGAACGAATGTGTATTTTAATGTTAGTGAGAAGGGTAGAGTAGTGCATGTTTAGAAACTACATATGGGAGAGTAAGTAAGGATTCCTTCCTCAAGGATCACAGAAGAGGTGGACAGGGAAGTGCTAAAACAACACTTTAAAATCTCAAATGTCTTTCCTGAGGCTGCTGCCTAGCCTGGGCTCTTAGTTTCCTTGGGGTACTTAGTCTTTCATATGTGCTCCTCTGAGCTTCCTGACTCACAACAGTTTCTGGTTTTGCTCAGACAGCATTTTCATAAACAGAGCCCATACAGTGGCTTCATGCAGCAAAAAATTTCTGGATGGTGTCGTGATAAAATCTGGAACACTGGTAACCTTCCCAAGTGACTACAGACCTGTTAGCCTGACCTCTGGCATTGTGCTACTTTGAAGTAAAAAATGATGTGGTAAGTGCAGGAGGAATACAGGGCAACCAAGATACATCAGGGAGATAAATTAAGGGCTTCCTTTAAACTGAGGAAATGCAACACTTCACCACTTGGACTTCTAGTACAATATTTTGCATGTTGCAGCACAGAACATCATTACTTCTCCTGGAAGATATAGGCTGAGAGCTAAAAAATGTTTTAGCTGAAGGCATATGAGCACTGGCAGAGTTCTGTACGTTTTGCTCTCAGATTACTCTATAAAGGTCCATGTTACCACGAACAACTACTGTGCAGCTTTCCAGAACAGTTAGATACTTGTAGTGCGACCTTAGTGTACTTGCTTCTGGTGTCACTTGTGTTCAGTTAATTAGCATCATAAATTAGATTTATATAATGCAAATGGTATTGCTTCTTTTCTCAGAAAATTTGCCTCACAGCTTCAGCTTTCACCTAATCCATAGTCAGAAATGGCCAGAAGGAATCGTTTTACTGTCATCTTTTTACAAGTCAACAAATTTCTAGATAATAACATATTTGTGAGGTTGGATCGTATGACAGCACATCAGTGTTACCAAAAAGCCTATTCACAAGTTGGTCTTCCTTCTCCTTAATAATGAATAATAATAATAATAGTGAAATACATTACCTTCATTATGCCGTTTTAAAATAACCAAAATGTTTGGCTTTTCTGTGTTGTGGTTGGTTTATTTATTTGTTTCTTCTGAACAATAATGAAGCCCATCTAATGTCTTAACTTATTGCTTTATGGCATGTATTCTGTGTCCATCGCAGTTTGTTGTTCTTAGGCAGGATGTTCTTAGAACCTTCCTCTTTATTAAGTAGCTGAGTTGCATGTGGTGTATGTGAAGTTGTTCCTCAGGTTTCTTTTCCTGTTATACTTTGTCTTTGTTGAAGAGAATTTTTAGCTATTGAATTTAATTTTGCAGTTATTTAGGTAAGGCTACAGCACCTCTGTATTTGTTCAACAGCTTACTGGATTTTTTTGTTTAACTGAATGAACTAATTTTTCCTGATCAGAAAAGTTATACTTGAAAAATATGATCTCAAAAGCTGCTATGAAAGATGAGAATTACTTAATAGACTCCTTTAAGTCTGTTTTCTGTTCAGGTGTTTTCCAAATCTGAGTAATATAATTAATGGAATGAATATAAGTGTAATTTTATTTGTTTGATTCTATTTGTTGAAATCTTCTGTCAAAATCCACAATAGATCATTTAGAGAAACAGCAGAACATAAATCTGTGGGTAATGTATTACTTTGTATAGGGAATTGAACCTATTTTTGTTAAACCTTTCGCTATATCATAAGTATTTGCTACCCCCTGCATCCCCCTTATTTTTAGGTATGCTCTCATGAAGCTTTTAGGAGAAAGCCAAGTGAACTTCAAGTTTATCTGTTGCCAGATAAGCATTTTGTTCTTTAATTAGAAAAACATGGACCTGATTACTATCAGATCTTGTGACAAGTATGTCTACTTTAAATCAGTATTTCAAACAATCACTGGAGATACCTATGGTTATGGAAGATTGTATTAAAGTGCATCAACTTCCCAGCACACAAACTTCAGTTTAAAAAAGATGGCTTGGGATATTTCTGCTTAAAAAATACAATATTCTGTTATCGACTTTGAGGCAAGCCCCCTAGCTAATAGCTTGCAAACTGTGATGTAGTCTGAGCTGTATGCCTTGTCTTGTTTTCTTCTTAGCCATCGCATTAGCAAACAAGAATGAGCTCATCTGTACTGTGTGCATTGCAAACTCATCCAAATCTGACAGATTTTCATTGCTTTACAGTTTCCTTTTGGACTGAGACTGCACTTTATTTTCATATGCCATTTGCTACTCAAACCTTTGCTATGTCAAAAACCTCCACTACAAATAAGCCACATTTCTATTACTCTGTTTTCCATTTCCTTAATGTGCACTAGACACTGTCTCTGTACATACTATTGCATTTGTCCTAGCTTTTTAGGAGAATGGGGGATTATCATGACAGGCATTATAGCTGAGCTGCTTAATTTAAATTTGGTCTTTGATTATTTGGCACATTACAAAGTGTTAATTTTTGCATTCACTGAAAGGTGTAAGCATATTCACAGGAAGTTTAACCAAATCTGTAGAAATGTGGCTTTACACTTGTCTGACAATATACAGCAGATGTTCTGGATTTTTTAGACTGTGCAAATGTCAAAGAGACTTGAAAGATTTAAAAACTTGCATCAAAACATTTTTAAAGGGAATGTGATTTTGCTGCTTTTGTTGTAGGTTCTTTAAACACTGCCACTCTCAGAGATAACCAAGCTATAAAATCCTTCATTTGGATTTTTGGTCCCTGATATTCCAAATTTAAATATAAACACGAAGAATTTCATGATCTTCAAAACCCTTTTTCCCCCCTGTTTTGGGACTATATTTGGTATGTCACAATATCCTGTGTGGAGCTTTCTTGGGTATGTCACAATATCCCGTTTTCCACTTCGATGCATTTCCCTCCCCAAAGGTATCCTTGTACTACTGACAACAGCAAGTAAAAAAGTCTCATGAAAACATGTGGAGTTTGCTGGGGATTTTTTTTTTTTTGATTCAATGTAAGACCATAAAGCTTTAGAAAAGTTTTACTATTTTTTTATAAAAAACATGTAAGTGTAATTGATGTATTCATTTCTGTGAATTTCTAAACCCATGAAGTGTATTTCATGGTTTTGCAAAGCATTTCAGATACTGTGTTTAGTACTTTGGGAAAAGTATGTCTTTCTGTATTAAGGCAATTTGAAAAACATTTGCTTCAATTTGACCCACTTTTCTACCATTATATTATTGAATTTCATTGAAAGCCAACAATCTAATGACATCTATCTCCTGAACTGTAAAAACATGAGGCTGCTCTAGTAATTACTGGTAGATGTTTCGGGACATGTGAAACTTAATGGCTGCTATTCTGGTAGCTAGGTGGGATTAGGTGGGATTTTATGTTAGTTTGTTTTTTCTCTCTATATATATACCTTCAAATCAAAGTGATCCTAAAGGCTCAAAGAAAGTTAAATATGCTGTGTTTTCCTTAGTCATATAAGTGCTTTACTTTCAGGACTTTTTCCTGAATAGGTAGCCAGAAATTATTTATACAGAAGTCTCCTATGTCATTTAAACTCCTAGCACATTGTATAGTTAATTTTTTTTTTTTTTTTTTTTTTTTTTAAATCTGGGTTGATATTTTTTAGCTTGTGCTTTTGGGGGGGGTTGGGAAGAAAAAACCTCATTTAAAACAAATTAAGGAGTATTTTGCTGAACTGATTTATTTCTCTACAGCAGAACATAGCTTAACCTTTTATTTCTTATGGAAGAATGGCTTTGAGTGTAATTTAAACTGTCAAATGACATTTATCAAATGATGGTTTTGCCTTGTAACTGGCAAATGTCTTCCACAAAATTGATTAGCTGCTGACTTCATCCACCCTTTTCAGACCCTTCAAGGTAGATTTCAAAGAGTTATAAATAATCACTTCACTTTCAGTTTATACTTCAGCACAAGGCATTTACTGTCTTGGTAGCGATTCTGCGGCATGTTGCACATCTGGGAGGAGAGGATGTAAGCGCCTGCCTGTCGCTCTGCCTGTCACCACCCGCCTGGTTGGGCTTTAACCTAAACCCCTATGCCTTGCAAAATAGGAACAGCTTTGGAAATTACTTTTTACAGGATAGTAATAAGAACAAGATAAGAAACTCTATCTTCTAGATGACTGTGCTCAGGTAATCAGGGAGATGCTCTGTTTGCTAAGACCTGCAGGGTATTCCGTTGTCAAGAAGGTACCACAGGAATGAAGGGTAACAGTCTCCTAAATGTGAAATTTTATACCCCAAACAATTTTCCTCTGTTACGTTCTTGTTCTGCAGCCTTGGTTTGTAAGAGTGGTCTATTACAAGCAATAAGCTTGCTTTTTTAAGCATTAACTTACCAGTAAGTGAATTAACTGTGTCTTTGAAAAAGTCTATGGCCCTGTCAAAATGGTGACTCCATGTCTGAACAAAAAGTACTGTCTGATATTTTTTCTCTTCAGAGCTCTGTACGAGCTTCTTTGCCAAAGAAGAAACTGAAATGCAGAAAGTAAACCATGAACATAAAAATCTCAGAACTGCTGGTGATATTAAAAGTTCAATTCTATTTTTAGACTTCAGTAAGTTCTTTCTTCCAAAGTCTCTTCCACTTCTCCCAAAAACCTGTGTTTAAAAATACACAAATTTGTGGAAAATGCACTTGACTTTCAGAGCAACAAACCAGTTGTGGCTTATTTGTCTCAGCAGATCAGCCTGCTATGAATTGGCTTTCAGTTCAGAAGGAGAGCTGGGAGATAAACAGAACTGAAAAGGAAGTAGCACTCCCACAACGTCAGCCATATCCAGCATCGGGAGGAGCAGGGATTTTCTGGTGTGTGAAACTGCCTAGAGCCATAACTGTGACTGAGCTGTTTTATCAAGCTATTCAGTGCAAAAACACCTCAGTCCTCCACAGGTTCAGCCAGCGAATTTGGTTGGCTGCTATGTTAAATTAAAAGGAAACATGCTCTATATTGAAGCTGAGATGTTAAATGCAAGAAACTAGGGTCAGAATGAAGGCTTTAAATAGGACAAGGATTTCAACAGGAACCACTAGGCATTGCTGAGTAGTCTCCTTGTGACTTGTGATGTGCTTGGGATGAAATTTTGGACATTGATATACATGGCTTCTTTGATTCTGTACAGCTATTTTTATTTTTTTAATTAATAATAGCAGCTGTAATGTTACACAGGTTTCTTGCTGCACAACCTTAGTGATAGGTGTCAGTTTATATCTCTTGGAGAACAAGACTGTTGTTATAGCTCCTAGCTAAACGTGCAATATATGCTGTAAATTGCCTTTATTATACGCTGCTTAAATATCTCATTGTCTGCTTTGCATACAAGCAATTTATTGCTGCTTATGGTCTGTCAGAATGAAAACTAATGTTTAATTATGCATTGCCACAGTAATGTGGTATTTAGGGTGAATGTTTCTGAATTAAATAAGGGCCATTAATAATTCCTAACAATTTATGATATATTCATTGCTTGATTTCAAATCATATAAATTAGAGACATTATTTGAAATGTCACCAATATAAGATGGTTTTGTGGGAGCACCTCTCTGTGTGCTAATTTCAGAATCATTACCAGCTGAGTCTTACTATTTATTCAATGTCCAGTAGGCTTTTATTATTCCCTTATTTGTAGTTTAATTACAACCTCTGTTTTCCTGACAGTGTGAATTCAATCTTAAACCTGCAGGAGCAAAATGAATTGCAATCAGTCGGTTTTTGCCTGAAAGCTTCCTTTCACTTCGGCCCCCTCCCACCTGCCATGACCTAGCCACAGCTATGAACAGATCCATACAGCCATGATTTTTTGTGCTTAAATGTGTTTAAATGGGCGATGCCAGTCTAAGGCTTTTTAAATTGTTCGTCCTTAAGGCTTGTAAGTTGTGGCAAATGTCTCAATCTCACATAACCACTTGGTTTTATACCAATATCATAGAAGATGTTTTGATAAATTAAAGGGAGGTACGTGTCACTAATCTTGTGTGCACAAGTTTATAAATGTTATTAATAGACATGAAGTATTTATACAAAATATGTGTGGTTACTGTGCGACTAAAATCTTAGTAATTTATATTTAAAGTAGTCTCTAAAGCTATTGTGGGATTTACATTCCTCAAAGATAAAAAAGTTGTCTGTTTCAAACAAGACAAACTGCAGCAAATTTTTACCTTGGCAACAACAAATCGGAGCAGTTAAAAAGCTGTAGGCTACAGGATTAAAAGAACTTTCCTGGTAAGATGCACATGCATTTATTGTAGAGATGATATAAATGTTGGTTCTCAGAACTAATTGTAATTAAATAAATGTTTAATCCTGAGTCCTCAGCAACAAGTCAGTCCTCTGTCCAGTGAGCTCTTTCTGCTTCGTTTATGCATCTTGGTTATCCCTTCTGGAAAGTTATTTCTTGCTTATGATTTTGTTAGCTCAGAAGTACTCCTTAAGGGAAAACGAGTATTTATTTCTTATGTGATTTTTACAGCTCTTGAAAGACAGTTACTGTTGTAAATGGGAATACTGACCTTTCATCCTCACAGTCACATTTCATCTGCTATTGCTAATGGAGCTAGCTGTATTTAATGGGTGACATGAAGAGATGCACATAATACTTGCAAAGGTATCACATGTATCTTAAAATCTTCTGTCACGCTTGACTTTCACACACAGAGAAAAAGAAGCTAAATTTTCATCTGAGATGAATTGGAAGGTTCAAAATGTCATCTGCGTTTCATATTTAGTGTCTTTCAGATGTGACTGTTTCTTTACATGATGGTGGCAAAGTGGAGAATTGATCCCTCTGACCTTTCCCTTTTCTTTTAGCTTTCCAAGAGCTGTTTGTGGAGGAGTTCTGGATTGTTTCTTCTCCCTCCCCCCCACCTTAATGTGGTTCCAGTTTCCACCAAGATCTAATGACACGGGTATTCCTTTCTGTCTTGTGTGCACTTTCCAACCCGATCCCATCAAATCCATCCAAAAAATATTGTATTGCACAATGAAGCAGCCCGTATACTTGAATGGTTTGAATTAATTGGTGGCCTGTGCTACTGCAGCATGGCATTACTTAGCTGCTGTACTATGCCAAAGGTCATTTCTGCTGTGTGTTCATCTCATACATCAGAGTTGGATGACTTAAAAAAAAAAAAAAAAAAAAAAAAAAAATCTCCTAAACCTTTTGTGAGTCTGGGTTTTTTTTTGCCTAATTTGCTTGGGCCGGGGTGAGGGGAGGGAGGAAGGTGGGGAGGGGGCTGTACATTCAGATTTTGTAGGGAACTTCTCAGAAGTATTTTGGAATTTTTGCTTAGAATAAGAGAATCTCTGAAGTATGCAAATATGAGTGTATTATTGCACTATGTAGATGGTACTTATAAGGCCTGTAGGTACAATTATAACTGTGCCATTAGAGCACAAATTTTAATATTTGCAGCATGCAAGCAAATCTGTAGGTGGATCCAGAGAAGCTTTACATTGGCTATTTAAGAAAGTGAATACATGTGAAAATTTGATCAATGCAATTTTGATAACCAAAAATCCAAACTTCCATGCAAACTTGCTGTTATTGTAGATAATTCAAGATGTGTGAATTCAGCTTTATTGACAGTATTTAATGGAAGATGTTCTTGGAATCACTTCTGGCTAGAATGTGCATGCATATAAGTCTCTGCTAGCCCTTTTTCAAGCTTGGAATTTGTTGTATGATTTGGCAATCTGAAAGAGTAGGTAATTCTGTATAAGCAAATCTAAAGTTTCATATCTCTGTGCAATAACTTCTCCCTAGTTTTATTTGTACAACAACTAGACTAGTCTTGCTGACTCATGAACCTGCCCTGTAGTTTCAGGGTGAGATTGATGTGTGGTGATATCAGCTGTAGTAAAGTGCATGTATGTTAGCTATAGTGATTTTCGATCAGTGTTTTGTTATTTTATGTCATATTTAATGAAGTGTCAGCATGTTTTATTTGGTTTATACAGCTGTGTTTTCAAAAATTTACTGGAGTTTCTCCTTTGGAAGGAGAAAAGAGTGTTCCCCTTACATTCCAAGGGGCAAAACACATTCAGCCCATCTCAAACATTTTTCTGTTTCCTTTCTGCACTCTGCCATATAACTGCCATGCTTCTATAATTTTTCAGGGCTTTCCAAAAAAGCATTCTGTAAAGTCAGTTCAACAGATTTTATCAATTTTTGTGTGGGATTGCAGGGATCTAAATAATAAAAATGAGACATGGCAGGAAACATTACTGGGGCTTGAAAGTACTGAGAAGTGATGAGTGGCTGACCTGCCTGCTTGCGTTGGTTTCTTTCCTCTAAGAGCTAAAAGGCTTCTCACTGTTTTCTTGTTTTGTTTAACTTCAGTTCTGCAAAAGGTCATGCTTGCAGTGAGTGCTTTTTTTTTTTCCTCTCATATTTATAACCCGTCACTGCTTCTGTGAAGGTTTCTCCTAAAGCCTCTCTTAAGCAGGATAACATTTATGGACAGCTAACAGCTTCCTGCTTGGAAAACAGTGTTGGATAAGCAGTGCTAAGAGCGGAGGAGCACCCCTGTGTTACTATAGCCACCCCTGGTGTGCCTTTCTATTCATATAGAGTGGATTTTCACTCTAAACCCTGTAGAAAACTGCTGAGGCAAAATGTGCTCTGCATGAGCAAAAAGATTTGACACAGTAAATCAAGATGTGTGACCAGAGTGTACGAAACCGTAAGAATGTAGGTAAAATGTATGTCACGGGTATTCGGTGACTGTTATTGTAATGGGTATCTCTCGTTCATGATTTATAAGCACCATTGCAAGCTAATAATTGTCTGTCTTGAGTTTATCATGTTTTAGTTAATCTACAGTTACTTCAGTCAAATTTAATACATGGAATAGTGAAAACATGCCTACAAATTAGGTGACAGTAAAGTTGTCTACATTTGTTCATAAAGATGTGGTCAGATATGGATTTCAAACGTGTGAAAGGCTAATCTTGGGAAGACTGACAATATTTATTTCAAAGCTAGAAAGAATAAATATATGGTCCCCAGAAATAGAACAAAATAAGCAAAACCGTACAACTTACTTCTCCACCTGTTTCAAAGCAAAAATTTAACAATTTAAATCATTTGTCCAACTTGAAAAAATACCCGAATGCTCTGACTTGCAAAAACTTGGGTGAGTTCTGCACTAATGTAAGAAACGAACCTCTGCTTATTGAGCTCAAAGTGTGTGCATTCACATGTAAGCAAAATTTCACTTTATTTTCTGTGAATCTTTCCAGACACAGATATGTAGGACTACTTCATAAACTCCAAGGGTAAACAGTAATTTGAAATAATGGCATTTGAATTGTCTTTGGGAAGTGTAGCTCAATTAACAAAACAAGAACAATGTGTTGGGATAGAAGACCATTTTGCTGGCATCCTCATCAACCTTCCATAAAAAGTACACCTCCAGTGTGCTTTGAAGCACTTTTTTTTTCCTTAAACTAGTATGAATATGATTTCCCAAAAGTGTCAATCTTGTGATCACATTTAACCTGAAAAGAATAGAACCGCTTTTGCATTCTTCTTTTACTTGCATTCACTCCCAGGACACGTACACAAGAAATAGCAGAATGAGTAACATTTTTGTAATGGAGACAGATGCACCATCTTTGCAAAGACATCAGCAACTAAATATATTCTGTTTTCTCTAGATCAATGAACTGAGCCATGTTCAAATCCCTGTTATGTTGATGCCAGATGATTTCAAAGCATACTCAAAGATAAAGGTGGACAATCACCTTTTCAACAAGTAAGTACAAGTAACAATTCTTTGTAGAAGTGGATAGAGGCAGTCATTTTTATGAACTACTATGAACTCTGTTATTTTTCAGTTCATGGGACTGAAGTTTTGATGATTAAGTTAATCCTGTGATAAACACAACCATCTGTGCTGTTCTGAAAAGCAACAGCAAGGGCTGCTGGGTAGTATTTTTCCTCCATCTGGTTTATTATTGCCCTATCACTATCTTACATATTGACAGCATCCCTTGTTGGTGTGATTATTGATGGCTGATAGAAGGATATATTTGGGTATTTTTGAAAAAATAAATTCATGTGCATATACTTGTGACAAAGTGACATATTTGAACAAGAGTGAGAATGTAAAGCATATTTCAAAGCTGAATGATGTTCAGCTTTTTATAATCCATAATGCAAAATCATACCAATCATATAGAAATATCCAAAAGTGTTAAGATCATTTCATGTAATACCTACATCTCTTGAAATACTCCATGAACAGTATGTACAGACATAAAAAACTGTTAATGCTGTGTGGTGTATAACCCAAATTTTATTCGGAAAAATGTAAAAATTCTGCTACTTTGGGTCTTCTGTTCTGTGGCAAAGGTCAAAAGAACTTTTCTCACATAAGTAAGTCTGAAATTAACACTAGGATGTTAAAATTAGCTCTGTACTGAATGAGTCAAATTTTTTTGAAGCTTTGGCACTGTCAGTACTTTCTGATGACACAGACGGAGTAGTAATTCTTGTATAATCCACTCTAAGATTTCACCTTTCAAGTAATTGTAGGGTAATGGGAAAGCATTCTTTTCTGCTTTTAAGTCAAGGTGGCAAAGTCATCAATATATAGTTTGTGTTTATTTCATCCAGTTATATTGTAGCTTGTTAGAGACTAATATGTATACATATTTATGAAACATTGTAAAGAAAAAAGAACATGATGAGACCAGATCTCATTTAAAAAAAAAAAAAAAAGGCAAGCATTAGAAGTGGGATTGTGCATTTCCTTATCCACTCCTTAATATGAACAGAATTGAGGCAGAATACTCTAGAGTTAATTATTACATATGCAGGTGAATGAAATGGATTTGGTTTTATATTTTTTCAGAGAAAACATGCCAAGTCATTTCAAATTTAAGGAATATTGTCCAATGGTTTTCCGTAATCTAAGAGAGAGGTTTGGAATTGATGATCAAGACTTTCAGGTAAGTTTGCTTTCAGAATGCCTAAACTGGTGATATATACAGATTTAAGAAGTTAGTAATTCTGTGGTTATGAACAAGCAGGCCAATGTGCTGAAATAAAGTTCCTTCCCTTAGTTTTTCTCCAGTTTACACAAAAATCCTTCCCCCACCTGTAAGCAGAACATTTCTGTTTTACCTCTTTGCCTGCCCTACTTGTCTTCTGATTCCTACCCTTCTGCTACCTTTAGTCCTCCATGTTTCCCATTATAGTACTTCCTTGTCATAAGCTGTGTTATTAAAACTGCAAGGTGATAACTCCTGCAATTGGAATTAAAAATAATCTGTGGACACTACTGACAAGAGAAGCTATTTTCAGGTGGGTTACTTGGGTAATTCAGTTGCTTCAGTGATGTGTATATCTGAGATGTGGTTTCTGAAATGACCACAGCCTTTTTTTTTTTTTTTTTAAATGTTTTTTGTTTAAAGAGTGACCTGTGGGCTGCCAGCTTCACACTGCTTCATCGTGTCTCCTTTTCCTGTTGTTAAGAGGATCTAGAAACATTGCTTGCATAGAGAAGAAACAGCAAGGCAGGAAACTGCCCTAGATTGGGCAGGATTGTTCCTTGCAGCCAAAGCCTCTTTCTGTCTTTGCAAAAAGAAAGTTCTTGAACTCTGCTTTAGTCTGATTTGCTAATACTCACTGACAATTTGCTTTTCCATTAACAGTTCCTAATGCGCACTGTTTCAGTCACAGGGATAATTCCTTCTGCAGTCATGCTGCAAGATCTCCTGTCCTAAAGAGCACTTGCTGTGTGACGTATTGCCACTTCCTGTCATGCTCTTTTGCTCTTTTAAACTATTCTGATGGGGACTGCAATTGTATTTGTAGCCTGTTACTAAGATATATTAAGAGAAGATATTTAAATAGATGGTTTCAAGTAACTAAACAAATGATACAAAATGCACTTGTACAATAACATTCCTATTCTTGTTACATAGAGCAGACTAAATACCGCAGCCAAAAATCTACATCTAACTCCTTCAACTATCCTCTTTACCAATTTTGTCCTTTTCAGTATCAAGCAGTGTGCTATAAGTGCATAGATGGGTCAAAACGTGCCTGCAGGCCTGTAGGTGAAGATTAGGTTATGGATCTTGGTGTATGGCCACTGTAGCTTTGCTGAGACACTGCCAGTAGGTGGAGAAGAGGGTTGGGCTGGTTTCTTTTGGTAGAGCTGTCATGATCCTATCACATGATTTTTCATTACCTTGTTTACTGAAGAACTGTTTAAGGTGAAATATGCCAAGACTCAGGCCAACAGTTAGAACAGTTATATCAGCTTGTATTCCTGGTTCAATTTCCTTGGTGGACCAAAGAGGATCCTATTGTCCAGGAAGTTATTTGATCCCATTATATGGAGATTTCCTCTTCCTTGACAAAGACAGAGGATTGATGTGTCAAAGAGGAAAGACATGTGATTGCTTCAAAACTTGAGATTATGCTGTTGGCTCCTGCCTGATGTGTTTTAGAAGATGGAGTGATTACTAACCAATCAAACTTACGTTTCAGTAAATATACATTAGAAGACTTAAGATGCTGTCATGAGTTGAAGCTGGCAAACCTAGCATAATCAAAAACTCTGCATTCCACAGCACTCTAAGCATCTGCACTGCTGTTCTACAACAGAAATTCCTGTTGTAACTATGTTATACTGCTCTTTGGATTTATTAACGATAACAATGGTATAATAACGTTAAAGGACTGTTGCTAAATAAAATGTCTGTATTTTCAGATTAAAACAAAAAATATTTGTTTGCAGTTATGTGTTTGTGGATTTATTTTTTTTTTTACAACATAACCAAGCAACAATCTGAAAGAAGAAAACATAATTACATCCTGGTTTGTTATTCAACAAAATCATGCATTAGTTAGAGAAAAATCTTCAATGTTATTTAGTATTTCAAGTGTATTTAGTGATAAAAAGAAGATAGTTAATACTAATTTCGTCCCAATGCGATGTCTGCACTCACTGTTCTTCATTTTCCGCAAGCAATTTGTCACCGAGTTCTTATTTTACTGGACTGTTCTGATAATTGTATTACTACTTAAAGCATTTAAAAACTATATTTTGAACAATTTCTAAATTAAGTTACTTTTGCAGGAATACACAAACAGAAATTCAAGTCACCACATGTGTAAAATAGGGATTATCCCTATTATGTGTAGAAGTTGCTTTCATTTTAATGTTACATTTTCCATTATATAAAAAAGGAGTATAATGTGGCAAAGGGAGACTCACGTTAGATACATATTTTCAGATAATCTTTGTCTACGAGGAAGTTATTCCAGTGAATGTTGATTAAAATAATTGTCTTATATGTGGAGTCAAACACGAACTGGAAAAAGCCTGGGCAGTATTGGACTGATGGAAAGCTTATGAAAGAGATAGCAAGTAACTTTCTCTGGATAGTTTTTCTTATATAATCATTTTCAGCAAGGGAGTCCTAATCAGTTGTGAACAGTGTCATTCCCATTATTGAGCAAGATAGGATTGGTTTAGATAAATAAACCAAATTACCTTGTTCATTAGACAAACACATCAGTTTAAATCAGGAGAGCATTCATTTAAAAAGCTTTTGTTTTCAGAATGTTCTACAGATATCCTTAATGAGTTGTTCTAGAGGACAGATAATGCTTGCTCATAAGGAAAGAGTAAAAAGAACTCCACCTTATGAAAATAATTTGGCAGTATATGCTCTAATTAGCGGGCTATACTAATTTTAGTTCTTGACACTGTGTTATTCACTTTGTACAGGAATTCTGTGGACTGCTTAACAGATAAGTTTAACTCACATATGGAATGGTTAATATAGGGCATCTTCTCTTACAGAGATCTCTCTTATCCCTAAAGAGAGATTTATATCTCAAAGTACAGCTTTTTTCCTTCAAGTAGTGTAGACTTCAGAGTTAGGGGAATTCCTTAAATTGTATATCATTCATGCCTTGCAGGAAGCCATTTCTAGTACTGGCAATTACAATTCCTATAATGGACATCCTCCCTTCACATGATAGAAACCAAATCCTCTTTTTGAGGCATTTTGGCAATCTGTCCTACATCTCTCTGTCTGCTAGTTGGGCATCTCTGAGAGGTATTTTGATTTAGTATTGAACTAGGACCAAAATGTTAAGGAGATACACGTGTAGTTGCTAAAACTGAGTGGGCTTTTTTTGGTGATTCATTCTTCATTATGGTCAGCAATGTGGAAAATACAGTATGAAGTCAGTTAAACCTTGAGTTTTATTCAAAAGTTGCCTATAGAACTTGTTAGGACAAATTAAGTCTTCAATCCAGTTTAAGAAACTTTGTACTTACGTAAAAAAAAAAAAAAAAAAAAAAAAAAAAAAATTAGACCCTGATCTTCCTTCTTGGTGATCAAATGTTACTAAGACATTTATTGCATCAAATGAAAAAAATGGCTGTTTTTTCTTAGAAAGGGGAATATAAGTAATGACTAGTCAGTATGAATCAAAATTGTATTTGAATAGTGGAAAAACTTTAAAGCCATTTTAATCACTTATGTAGACTACAAATTATCAGAGAGATTATTATTTTGCTTCTTGTTGTTGGATGATAAAAGTACATATGAATCTCAGATTGAAGATAATTTTTAAAGTGTCAGTTCCACAGGCCAGAGCATTAAATAATGGCAGATTTTTGCCTTGATAGGGTAAATTATCTCAATCACGTATTTTTGGTTTTGTCTTCTTGTTTCACGGAAAAAGCATCCTTAACTCTTTAAGATCCTCAAATGTTGACAGGAAAATACTTGAGAGCATTAACTGTTCCTAGCAGAAAAGAAAAAATGGATTAGAAAATAGATGTCATAAAGTAAATCCCTCACTCAAGTCCTTAATTTTTAATTTCTGCATTCCCCCTCAACTTTAGACTTTGGTTTTGCAAAGATTATTCTACAGAAAGGCCTCTTTTTTTTTTCCCCAGAATATCTGGGGTAGCTGTTGTAGCACTGGGAATTTCTTTTCAACTCAGTTGAGCTTATTTCTTACCTTAAAAAATCCAAGAGTACAGTTCTGTGAGAAGAAATCTAGAACTAGCTTCTGTAAACTGCACAGTTATGAGAGATGAACAGGCAAGCAGCTATCTTAAAAGCCCCCAAGAAACTCTAGAAAAATGGAATCTGCTGCTATTGCTCTGGAAAAGGAAACTTATATTACTATGCTCCAACACATCTGGTCTTGCTTAAAGTTATTGCTGCGTCCTACATCTGCATCCTGCTAGGCAAAAGAGGGAGACTGGGTTCTTGCCTGGTAAAATACAATTGCTCATACCAGAGGGCACCAATGTCCCAGTGTACCTAATAAACCTTCTGCTGGGGACAAGAGAGAGTACAACTGTTAGCACTTAGTGTAGTAAGAGACATGCTCAGACCTGACTTTGCCTGCCTGAAGGAGCAGTTTGTAGAGGTTCTCTGTACAGGCCAGAAAATTCATAATGAATTTTTAGCAGATATTCTGTAAGTTTTTTTAATTTGGAGATGCTTTTATTATTTCTCTGTGTGCATTTTTCCATATAGAACATTGAAATCTAAATTGAGAATTCCTGCTTTTAAACATTTTCCCTGATAACAAACTCCATGAATGCAGTATCTTTCACTTCTGATATGGATGTCTCCTTACATTTCGGTATCTCATGCAGCTTTCTGTACAGAAAGATTTATAGTCCAGGCCCAACTATGGCATCAGTAAAGCAAATTCAAAGTTCATTTTTCAGAAGTCAGCCTTTAATTTTCTTTTTAAGTATCTAAACTGCAGATCACTAAAATTTTTGTCAACCTATGAATATTTCTGCTCATTTTGTGTGACATATCCAATCCTAAAACATCATATTAAGAGCTCAAGAACTATTTTACAATCTAAGATGATATATTTCTTCAGACAAACAAATATTAACCAGAGCTCGCTGCTGGTGTTTATGTGCTGAAACTCATGCCTCTGCTTATTCGGCATTGGTTTGGGAAGGAATAAGCCACCTCTAGCATCAAGGAGCAGGCAACAAGGTGAGCAATAAATGTATCAGCAGCAACTATGTTAGGATTTAGGTCTTCTTCCTAAGACATGATATTTTCATTGAATGTTTAATAAAATGCGTTATAAAATCGCAGAAGCAAGGACTGTCTTGAGAATTCCTGCATTGGCAATTTTAGCATGGTAAATCTGTTAGTGCCTGAAAAGCTCCTGAGCTTATCTGTCAGGTGAGGTTCCTGTAGCAGAGTGTAAAACTTGTGGATCCCAAATGGACATCGACACCAAGGTTTTCAGATCCGCTGACATCTTGTTTGATGTGGACATAGGCAGTAGCAGTAGAAAGGTGTTGAGTCAGCTGTACTTACAAAAACCGTGATATTTGTGGTCTTTCCAGCATGTAAAAAATGAAGTTTTCAGGCTGAGTATTACATTCTAGGATTTGGTGCCTTAAGCGTAAGCCCAAATAAGAATTTAGTGAGCATGGGACTTACCCTTAGTATGTATGGCAATAGGAATTTTAACCTGTGGTTTTTCTTAGTCTTCTTTAGAGAAAACATTTAATTTGCCTTGCTTTCAGCAGTTCCTTGCCTCAGCTAAGTATCCTTTATGATTGGTAATTCAAACTAGAAAAAAAGTAAATTGGCATGTGCCAGCAAAATCAAAACATTGAGCTGATGGGCTCTCCCTGAGCTCTTAGGGAGATGGCTGTTGAAACGGAGGAATCAAAGCTTTGCAAGGCTGAAGAGGACAGGGTCCCAGAAAGAGAGCCCTAGCTCTTTCCAAAGAAAGTACATGGCTAAAGCTGACAGCTCCAAATCCAGACCCCCAGTCTCAATAGGATAACTTTATTTTGGAAAGAATCACATGTTTTCTTCATTAAACTCTCATTTGACCAAGTCAAGGAACCCATAAAATTTCTTCTGGAAGGATAGCTAGCTACAAAAACAAAAGTTGTTGTTTTGCCTTTGTCTGTCAGAACTTTTCATACCTTTCACCACAGTAATCACTCCCCGAATACAGTTTGCTTGTCAATGTTCGTAGGTGTTCAGATTGTGCATGTCCACATCTTAGCAGGATCATAGAAGTGACTTTATATTTCTGATGGGTGCTTCCCCAGGACCAGTGATGTCCTGTGTTTTATCTTTTATTTGACATTCACCGTAGGTCTTTTGAGAGCCCTGATTTTGAGCTGATGAGAAATCATGCAGTTTTATCCATACAGCTGGCAAAGGCAAGGAGAGGTCATACCACTGAATGGGCTTGTAGCTTATGTTATCAGTCAGGTATGCTTTGCTCCATGACAGACTTGTTAAACATGTGTCAGTGTTGGAGATGAGTGTTTTTGGTGGTGCTTCCTCATCAGTATTTCCAGTCATGAAATTCCTGCTCAGTGGCAATGGTAGAAAGCACAGTGTCAGCAGGCAAAGTAAACCCAAAAGCCTTTGGGACCCATTTCCTTATGATAAAGCCAGACATCTCTGAGTTTGCTGCTGCCGTTACGTTGTAACACCAGTGCCTTGCCTTTCTTCTCACTGGAAATCACTGGCAAAACATTGTCCTGAACACCATCCCAGAACTGGGTTGCTTGTTTCAAATAACAGCAAAAAGTCTTGGAACATCTATGTCCATTTGTATGACACTGGATATCTCCAATATGCTTCTTAATCAGTAATCCAGGTCTAATTCATTTATGTCCATGATTCCTAAGGTCTTGTAAAAAGAAAAAAAGTTTGGGGAGATGTATTTGGTTTACACAGCAAGGTTTTAGTAGTGGGAGGGCTACAGCTTTGGCTTCTGTGCAAGCTGCTAGAAGCTTTGCCGATGTCTGATAGAGCCAATGCCAGCCAGCTCCACAGCAGACCCACTACTGGCTGAGCCCAGCAGCAGCAGTGCTAGCACCTCTAGGATGACATATTTAAGAAAGGGGGAAAAAAACACCTGTGCGGTTGCAGCCAGAGAGAGGAGTGAGAGTGCAGACATAAAGGCCAGTGAAGAAGGAGAGGGAGGAGGTGCTTCCAGGTGCTGGAGCACAGATTGACCTGCAGCCTGTGGTGAAGACCATGGTGAGGCAGGCTCTCCCCCTGTAGTCCATGGAGGTTAATGGTGGAGGACCCCATGCCAGAGCCCAAAGGAGGTTGTGACCTGATGGGAAGCCTGTGCTGGGGCAGGCTCCTGGCAGGACCTGTGGCCCTGTGAAGAAAGAAGCCCATGCTGGAGCAGGTTTGCTGGCAGAACTTGTGACCCTGCAATGGACCTACACTGGAGCAGTCTGTTCCTGAAGGACGGCACCCTGTGGAAGGGACCCGCACTAGAGCAGTTTGTGAAGAACTGCAGCCTGTGGACTCGGAGAACTTTCTGGAGGACTGTCTCCCATGGAGGGACCCCATGCTGGAACAGGGAAAGAGTGTGAGGGCAGTGTCCCCCTCAGGAGAAGGGAGTGGCAGAGATAACATAATGAACTGACTAGAACTCCCATTTCCCATCCCCCTGTGCTGCTGGAGGGGGGAGACAGAGAAATCAGGAGTAAAGTTGAGCATGGTCAAAAGGGAGGGGTAAGGGAAAGGTGTTCTAGGATTTAGTTTTTCTTCTGCATTACCCTACTCTAATTTGACTGGTAATACATTTCCATGAGCTGAGCCTGTTTTATCTATGATGGCAGTTGGTGAGTGATCTCTCCCCATTCTTATTTCCATCCATGCACCTTTCGTTATATTTTCCTTCCCCTGTCCAGCTGAGGAGTGGCTTTGGTGGGCACCTGGCATCCAGCCAGGGTCAACCCATGGCAGGGGAGCTGTAAGCTTGTCTTCATGCGGAGCTGTGCATGGGCCAGGCAGCACCACGTTAACTGCTGTCACAAAGAACAGCCAGACCGTGTGTCTGTGATTCTCTAGCAGTGATGAGCCACTGCCAGGCTTTTCCACTGACCTATGATTTCAGTCGTCACAGCATCATCTGCACACTTGTTTTTGCCTATTCATTCATGCAGAGCTTGCCCAGAGGCAGTCTTAAATAGCCTGGGATGTGGTGTGATTTGTCTTTAGGGTATGTTGGGCTTGTGAAGCTTCAGCATTCCACCACTTTCAGATGAGATCACAGTACCAGAAACTGTTGTTTGCCTTTGTCCGGACATCACAAAATGGGAAAGATTTAAATCAATGAGAATCTGTTAAGCTAGTAGTTTGAAAGACTACTGTTCTTCTAAAGCTCTCTATGCTTTATCACCAGAATTTTCCTATTGCCCTTTTTTCTCTTTTTTTCGTGTTTTTTTTTTCCTTTTGTTTCTTTTTAAGCAAAAGCTCTGACTCAATGACAGTTTTTAGTAGGCTCCCTTTTTAGATTAGTTACGTGAAGTATTTGTATTACATCCAATACGCAGTTAACGTGGTCGAAGTTTCTAATATATAATCTTGTCTGCTAAAGTAGCAGTTAGAAAACAATGACATTTATGTTAAACTTGTAAGAGATTAGAATGAGCTAATTAAATTGACCTTTAAATCTCTCCACCCTCTTGGAGGCTGTGGCTAATCCTTGGCCTCCTACTGTGGAGATAAATATCTGTGCTGTGAACATTTTAAGCAAAGTGGGCAGAAGAGGAAGAGCCTCACCAGCAATTCATCTTTGAAGAGGAAGGCAATACTTTGCCAGTTATAAATGCAGCTTGTAATTAGGGAGGGAGCGAGGGGACAAGCTTTTCCTGTACTTCAGTGGCTCTTCTTCATTTGTTTTCCTCACAAAAATGGTTTAAGTTGGAAAAAATAGCTCCAAACAGCTTAACTTGTTGCTCTAACAACCAAAGTCTCTCTGGAAAACAGATTACTTTTTTTATATCTAGTGTTGGTATAACTAGCCTTATCAAAAATATCATTACTGGTAATTACAGTAGACTGCTATATTTCTTGACCAGTGTACAAGTAAAAAGAGACTTAAAGGATAAAGAATTAGGTGATAATTTGGCTGGTTTCTAAGGACTCTTGAGGATTCTTCTTATGAAGTATTTGGCTTGCTATTTTGTGACTTACTTTTAAAATGCCAATTATTGCGGGGCTTTATATAAAACATAAAATTATGCAAATAATAGATGATTAAATATCAATGATCAACTTAATTGTCAATGAGCAATTGACATTTTATGCAGTGAAAACTTGCAGAAGATGCAAAATCCGTCCGAATGACAGTGAAGTAAAGACAAGGATTTTGTACAAAACCCACTTTGGTCACCTGGCTTTCTGAGCCTGTCCAAATGAGGTGCCTTTTTATTACAGTCAGATGAACAGTTATGGATAAAAAGGAGTGCAGATCTGCAGAGGTGTGAAGGCTGTGTTCAATGAGATAGTTGCTCTGAGGAGGAACAAGAGGTCAAAGAGGACAAGAATTTAGCACTAGTGTGAGCTCCTGACTAGGAGTAACTCCATCCTCGAGTGGTAGAAAATAAGACCAGAAAAAGCTCTTAACTTTTTTCTAAAATCTGTTTATTTTGTACCTGAAGCTAATATAATATGTAGCTTTGCAGCTGGTCGTCCTAAAAAAGGATGTTGAAAATATGTATATAAAAAAAATACAGTTAAATGGTGTCAAAGAAATTTAAGGACATAAAGAATACCTTGTGGTGGGAGTGACAGGATTTGGCCTGCTGTACTTGCAAAAATTAGAATTAAGAAGTAATGTGTATCTTTGCAGAAAAACAATACTAGATGGTGTAGGAAAAAATAAATAGGAATGACTGGAAAGGGAAATAATTCCAATTCAAAATTGAGCCCACCTTTTCTGCAACACAAATGATTAAGTACTAGTAAAACCACAGGGGAAATCTTGGTCTTCTGAAGTCAGAAAAGTCAAGACTGCCTTTCTGGAAGTTGTACCTTGGCTAAAAGCAGAGATTGGAATTCAGTTTAGGAATGCTTGGGTGAAATGAAATGGCTTCTGGTGGGTAGCAGTTGTTTTGGATTCTAGTTTATCAAATTATGTGGAAGGCTTCGGAAAAGCTCCAGCTGACTTCAAAGAATCAGTTGAATCAGGTCTTAAGAGCATCTCTGGGGGAAAAAAAAACTTTTTCATTACCTAATATAGCTAATATATTTACTGTAGGAAATAAAATTATGCAGATTGCTGAGACTTCAGGAAAGGGATGCTGAGGGAAGAGAGTACGTCTATAGTAAGACTAAATAACAGTTAATTTGCTGTTATAGGCTGTTCTTGGGTGAAATGATGACTTGTGATTCAGGTGTGCTGATTAACTTTTTGTGTCAAGAACTCTTTGGGAAATTATAGAATCATAGAATGTTTTGGGTTGGAAGGGACCTTTTGAAGGTTTTGTAGTCCAACCCCCCTTGCAGTGAGCAGGGACACCTTCAACTAGATCTAGTTGCTCACAGGCTCATCCAAGTGGACCTAGAATGTTTCCAAGAATGGGACATCCACCACCTCTCTGGGCAACCTGTTCCAGTGTTTCATTGTCCTCATTGTAAAAAAAGTCTTTATACCTAGTCTAAATCTCCCTTCTGTTAGTTTAAAACCATTAATTCTTGTCCTGTCACAACAGACGCTGCTAAAATGACTGTCCCCATCTTTCCTGTAGGCTCCTTTTAAGTACTGAAAGGCTGCAATAATGTTTGCCCAGAGCCTTCTCTTCTCCAGACTGAACAACCCCAACTCTCTCAGCCTTTCTTCATAGGAGGGGTGTTCCATCCTGCTGATCATTTTTGTGGCTCCCCTCTGGACCCACTCCAGCAGGTTCATGTCCTTGTGCTAAGGGTTCCATAGCTGGACACAAGACTCAAGGTGAGGTCTCCTGAGAGCAGAGCAGAGGGGCAGAATCACCTCCCTCGACCTGCTGGCCCCATGTCTCTTGATGCAGCACAGGATACGTTTGGCCTTCTGGGCTATGAGCGTACAGTGTTGGCTCATGTCCAGCTTTTCATCCAGCAAATCCTCCTCTGCAGGGCTGCTTTCAATTCCAGCATGTCCCAGCCTGTACTGATACCAAGCATTGCCCTGACCCAGATGCAGGACCTTGCACTTGGCCTTGTTCACAGGGGCCCACTTAAGCTTTTACAAATCCTTCTGAATGGCATCCTGTACCTTTGGCATGTCAACGCCACCACTCAGCCTTGTGTTATCTGCAAACTTGCTGAACTTGCACTCAATCCAATGATGCCATTCATGGGCATTAAACAGCACTGGTCCCATTACAGACCCATGGGGGACACCACTTGTCACTGATCTTCATCTGGATATTGTGCAATTGACTCTCTGGGATGTGACCAGCCAACCAATTCTTCAAACACTGAGCAGTCCACCTATTAAATCCATGTCTTACCTATTTAGAGAGAAGGATGTTGTGGGGGGCCACATCAAAGGCTTTACAGAAGTCCAGATAGACAACATACATATCTCTTCCCTTGAAATACTAGTAAGTGCTGTAGATTTTATAATTTCTGATCAAAGCTTTGTTTTCATTATTTTATGAAAAATTAATTCTGATGTATGGGACAAATTCTTTGTGATTTGTAGCTTCTCAGCATTGAAAACCAGAGGAGTGTTTGTGTTTGCTTGCTACTCAGTGCAATATAGGTGATATTCTTTATATTGATTTATGTAGATGTCTGGACAATGATTTCTCAGAGGGAAACTATTTGGGAGAGAGAGTGAGGTGAGTGAAAGAGAAATTTATCTATTAGAGGTATCTCTGAGCTTGGCATGTTAAATGTGTCTTCAGCTGTAAAAGTAATTACAAGTAATGTAGCGTAGTCTTTAAATGACCTCATAAAAGTATTCACACTTTAAAAGTACAAAACCTTTTCTTTCTCCTGAGACCAAAAAAAACAGCAGGCACAAGATTAAAACTTCACAAATGAGGAGTGAGTGGGGAATTGGCAGAACATGCACACTCAGAGCAGGAGACCCGCAGTCAGTTGCTAACTGAAGCTGCTAAGTAGAGCAGGGTGTGTGTGGCTGACAGATGTTTTAATTGTGCTAGAGGACAGAAGCACACCATGGAAGAGTTGGAGCAGGCTCGAAAAAATCTGAAGGGGACACGGCAATGTGACCCTTTGTTCTTTATGTTTTGGGCTTACTAGTGCTATAGTATAAGCAGGTGACTTTTATTCATTTAATACTGACACTCCAACATTGTACAGCTAGGTACGTGCTCCACTGGTTCCTGGCATGGTGTAGAAGTGCTGCATAGTAGCAGCAAGTGATGGTAAAAGGGTTGTTAGATCATAAAACCTGTACCTTTTGGAGGGTAAGAGTCTGACATTTTTTTGCCTATATCTGAAGGATGTCCTTCCTTTTCTGGCTCTGTGGCTCATAGCTTTGTGCAAAGTGAGGAGCGGCTCATTTCCCATCTGTTCATATTCCGCTTAGTCTTCCCCTAATTAAGAAGCAGAGCCAGAGGGAATTCAATCTGGTATTTGCCATGATCTATCTCTCGCTGTCTCTCCTTTCCCCTTCTCTCAACCCTGCTTACATTTTCCTTTTGGAAAAGGGAGATGCTTGAGTTTCATTTTTTTTTCCTTCCCAGTGCACTGTAGATGCCTCACCTGAGAAGGAGATATTGTTGCTGGGGATGGTGATAGGTGTCCCTTTGCCAAATTTAGTGCTGAGCAAGGAAGCAGAGGAAAAGCTCTATGCTGCTTTCCTTAGGCAGGTTCAAGCAGCTTTTCTTCCAAGGCATTTGTACACTGATTTCTCTAGTATGACTTATTTTATTCACTTTTTGTACTAACCATCACTGAAATTTATATGTGTGTTCTGGCAAAAGTCATCAGGATCACAGAGTGTTTTACCATGTACTGTCTCAAAAAGATGCACATGACAGTAAGAGACAAGTGCTATATATAGATAGCAGTCTGAACTACAGAGCACTACAGTTCACATAAATGTGTATTTTTAGTCTGTCTGATGAGCACTACTAAGCAACTTTTTTATTGTTGTCTGCATTAAGATAGAGGGTTGTCATAAAAACTTGGGTTAGATAACCCCAGAGTATGCTAAACTATTTATTTATCTAGATCTGTCTAAAGTCTAAATTTCAAAGAGATAACCCCAGAAACTTTCTGAAGTCTTTGTGGTGCAAAGTGCAAATTGTACATCACAGGGGGTGTTACTGTTATTTTTGTCTGAGATTTCGTAACAGTTACAGGTTTGCTAGTGACAGTGCTTCAAAGTAGCTGAACTGCAGCATCTTCTTTGCCATTCTGTGTCTTAACTTAGAAGAGAAGTATTTTGCGAGAAAGAATGTCTTCACTTCTAATATATGTACTATTAATTTGTTAGTATTTGACAGAGTTAGATGGAGCAGAAGATGCTTTGATTTCCACTTAGCAGTCTGGATCAAACAGCTAAGTTAGTTTCACCTACATCAAAAGGGATCTTAAAGGTTTTAAATAGCTATATTGTTTCCTCTTTGAAGCCCCTAAATTATTCTAGTTTGATCCTTTCAGTGAAGCTGTTCCATGATCTTACTTGCTACTGATGACTTAGCAGTGCAAGCCGATTCTTTTCATCTCTTTATCTAAAGATGCATTGTTGTCGTGATCAGGCAACAGTATATGTATTTTCTGAAGATTGATTTCTAACTATAAATAAGTATAACTAGTCTAGTTGAGAGGTATGGTATTTTGCATGGTACCTGGAAGCTTTACTTTAGAAGGAATTTTAACTTTTCTCTGCTCACAGAAGTGAGAGGTAACCATTACAAATCAAACTGTCCACAGACAAAACTTGGCCATGCATTTATCAGCACAAGAAAGCAGTAATGCAATTACTAGTAATCAGCACAATATGCTGTACTTTTTTCCAGCTTTTTAAACCATGCTTATTTAATAAACATATGCAAATATTAAAAGAAAACGCAGTAAATAATAATGTCCATCTTCTTTCAGAGTTGTAAGGAACTACATTCTGTATCTGAAGAGGGAAGTATATTGAAAGAGTTATAACAGGATTTGGAGAGTTAGTAAAAATGAAGTCTCAAAGAGGTTGTTTAGTTAGAGGTTGTTTTTATCTTAAACATATTTAATGTTTAAACATCTGATCTTAAACTCTTAATTTATTACTAGATTCAGGGTGTTGTAGAGAGGGCATTTGGGTTACCTGTGCATGCATGGAAAGGTGCTGCTTAGCAAAAGTTAGTTGGTATATTCTAACAAATTAATATGCATGTGGTAAAATGATAGCTGTATCATTCTTAATTAAGCTTGGCATAGATAACTCATAATAAAATAGCCATCTACTAAAAAATAAATGCATCACCATTCCTAACCCATTAAAGCACTAAAAAAACAATAAAATATGTGCTAAATAGTTATTTACAGATGTATTACATTCTCTTCTTAGCAAAATTTTCGATACGATAGTTGTATTTGCAAATTAACTTGTCATCATAGTTAGCAGTCAGGCAGAATTCATTTCCATTAGAAAAAAAGCTATTGCTGGAAAAAATAAGAATCAGTAAAAAGTTAGTGACTTTACAAGGTTTCCTCCAGTTGATTTAACATATGACTAAATTTATTAATTTGTTTGAATCTGACTAGTTTCTGTATTTTTTTCTGTCTAGCCTGAATTGTAATTAAAGCGTGTTAAAAGGAGTACTAGTTGATTAATTCTTATTATAACAGCTGCTATTTCTTTCTAAGTGATCTCAAGCTTCAGTCCAAAAATGGTCACTAATTTGTAGTAGTTTTTCTTCAAATTACCCTACAGTCATTGACTAATCTTCCCCTCTTAAATCTGTAGGAAGGTAGATTTACCAAAGGAGGTACTGTACACTAATACTTCTTGCTTAATGCTAGATATGAAATCATTGGGATAGCTCTGGTTCTGGAACACAGAAATATAGCTGTTATCTTGTTTATGTACCAGATTGCACTGGCTCAAGAGCAAATTCTCCTCAGTTTTAGAGTGATACTCTTGCTATGGCTGAAATCCTCTATAGTTATTGTGGCGTTCCTTTTGTTTTTTTTAAGTGTATGGTTTCTTCCCAGCTGGTAATGTAGCCATCACAAAGTACAAAAAATTCTTATTCAGCATTGAGAATGACTTCTGAAGCACTGATGGGCAATACCTTCCCCAAATATTCTTTTGTTCTCAGGATATTTTTGAAGTGATTTGTCAAGATAATGCTCCCTGTGATTCCATGCCTTGCAGAATTCACCTCAGTGCAGATATATTGGAAAAGATTTTAAAATAAGTGTAAATGGTTTATACTTGTTCTAATTAAGTTGCATATTTTTGTCTGACTTGATGCTTATTTTCTTTTGGTTTAAATCACTTGACAGAACTCATTGACAAGAAGCGCACCCCTTGCCAATGATTCCCAAGCACGCAGTGGTGCCCGCTTTCATACGTCTTACGACAAAAGATATATCATCAAAACTATAACAAGTGAAGATGTAGCAGAAATGCACAACATACTGAAGAAATACCATCAGGTAATATACTAATTATTATCAGGGTGTGGTAGCTCTTCTTAAATATTCTAATGCCAATCTTTTTTAGAATGTTAGAAGTTTTAAATAATTATGGACAAAGAGTCACTTCAGACTTTGTCCGTTTTCCATGAGCAATTTATTACTTGTATGCAATTCTTAAGGCTTCACTTTTCTAAATATCTAAGCTAGCTTTAAGTAAAATAATATACTAACTTGGAGGTCATAAGCTCCTTCTGCGTACTAGGAAGTTGCTCTTTCTTTCAGCTAGTGGACTCCCAGGCTTGAAGGTGCTTTATTCTGGTCTAGCTTGGAAGTGTCCCTGTTTGTGTGCATGAGCAGTGCAGGTGACCTCTTTCTTCCTGGTCTGATCACTGAATGTTCTGTGTTTCACTAACAACACATTTCAAACAATTGTATTGTCTGAGAAGTGAAAAATAAATTAAATATATAATTAATGCAAAATTCCTGCTAATAAAAAAACAAGTTGGGTCAATATAAATTTACATGGACAACAGTAAGGTCAAAAGTGAGCAGTAGAGATCCTTCAAATCAGACTTGACAGCTGTCATACTGTGCCAGTGTATAATTTGTGTGAATGGCACAGAGGGGAGCAGAACTTGGGAAATATAAGAAGCCTTAATAAAATCAGTGCTAATTTTCTTTGTCTCAAGATCTGTTTCAACAAGCTAGACAGCTGCAGAAATATGAAAAACCTCAAAAAATCATCTACAATATGATACCAAATAGGAGGGGGGTTTTACCCTTCTTTTCATCTTCCTGCTCACTTCTGTGGGTTGGGATTTCAGGTAAAGACTTGAGGACATTTGGGGTTAGGGCTTTTCCGTTGTTGTTTTAGGTGGTTTATTTTTTGTCTTGCAATAGGTTTGTTTATTTAATATTGTTAGTTTTATAAAACAAATGTTAAAGCCATCTTTTGAGGTCAAGGGAGGCAAAAGCATCCTTCCAGGGTGCTTGGGATTGGAGGTATCATGATCTTTGTGGTGCTGCTTGGCTGTCTCCCTCTCTGCTCTTCCTGTGTTGAAGGGATCTCTCTGAATGCCCTCCAAGTCCACAGTAGCTTGGGAAGCCTTCAGTGAGTTAGATGCACTCTTTTCTTTCTCTGCATGTTGCTCTTCTGCTTAAATAACATGTAGGACCACCATGTGTTTGCTCTAATGTAAATATAACTATCAGAAATGTTCACAAGACCATCTTTTAATTACAGTTTTACCAAAGAGAAGTTTTAAGCTATTATCTAATTTTAATTTTATTTTGGTTTGATCTATGAAGCAATGCAGCAGAATTAATTCTGTTTTAGTCTATTTTGTCTCTTATTTGGCATTAGAAGCTAGTGTTAATGATCCAGATTTTGACTCAATGCAGATGAAAAGTCATAGAGCTTTTCAAATCAGTCATCTCCTTTCAGGACTGTCAACAAAGACAGTGCTAACATGCATGAACTTCTTAATTTGGAATCTTTTTTTATTAATGCTTTCAAATATCAGAGTTCAGAGTAGGCTAGGTTACAAGGCATAATGATCTGAAAGTGATATGTACCAGGCATCTAATTTCACCTCATACTGGAAAAATACCTATATAAGAAAGCTCTCATTGGTGCCTCCAAAAGATTCATAAAGATACAACTTGTATTTCTTTTTGTCTCAGAACTATGAGAGCACTTTACAAAGCATTGTAAATGCAGAACAGAAACAGTTTAATAATTTACTAATTTTTAGTGAAATAATTTAATTTCAGTATCTTCAGCAATGTATTGAACAAAATTATTTGAATTAAAGAAAATCAAAATTAAATCCCACTAACTTTAGTGATGTCTGGTACCGTGTCCTGCAGGCTGCTGCTGGTAATTGAATGCTTGGAATCATGTAGAGCAGCTTGTCCTCCCATTTCTCTAGATGTTTTTCAGAGAAGTGGAATTTATCTTAGCCTGCTTGACAGTCTAGAGAACCCATTGACCATTTTTAATAATTCCCTTGACCAAGTCATCCCACACAGACTGGCCTTAGACTACCTTTCTGCTAGCAACAAATGCAATACCCGATAATGTCCACTGGCACTTGAGCGCATTAGTGGTCCCTACTGGGGTGTTGCTTTGGGCCAGCTAGCTGTCTCCCAGATAATTCTTGACAAGGTTCAAGGTATTAACTCAGGCCAGTTAAGTATTCCTGCTTAGGAGTCTGATTATGAGCATCCTGTTTTAGAGAAGAGCTTAATAATTGGGATGTGAGTTATTCCATTCCGAGTAGAACTGATGTCAGAGGAAGTCCAAGACCTGCCTAGTTCAGTAGTATGGCTGTAACCTTATGATTGTGTGGGGTGGCACAGTTGCAGTAGTACAGGACTTTTCAGATACTGCACTGATACTCATGTGGAAATCTTTGTTAATAAAACAAGTTGTCTTGAGTTCAGTTTTATTTGACATAATCTCTTCTGCCAGTAGAGGAAATGTGAAGTTCCCTGTACTGATTTACATACTTATTGCTCAGTATCTTCTTTAATTGTAATTGCTGCTACAGTTAATCAATTGTATTTACACACAAAAGTACCAAATATGGGATTTTAGGAAAAAGCCTACTTGTTAGCTTTTCTCCAGTTCACTGATCACCAGCAGCACTCACCACATGTGAAAATTTCTGGCCTAGCTGAGTAAGCATGCTCTATAGCACAGGTCTGATTGTGTTTGGGACTAGTTTGGGACTTCTAGTGGCATGGCCTTACATCATACCCTGTACCAGACTGCTCTTAGAGCAGGGCTGTATTGGAAGGGTTCAGCCTTCCGAGGAAGGGACCATGCAGGCATATTCAGCCCCAGTTATGTAATGCAGGGGTCATCCTGGGAGGACTAACCTTTCTGAGATGTATGGTGACTAGAGACACGATTCATGTGAATTTTAGATGTTTTCCCATGTTAGAGTTCAAGTACCCCCACAGGACCTGAAGTTAGATCATTTACCCATTAGGAAGAGTAACTTGTAAACCCTCAGTATCTTGCACCCTCTCTCACCTGCCCAAGAAGGCAGTAATTATCTTCCAATTACTTCTGACATGATTCTGAGTGAAACTCTTGCCATTTATGATACATCATCTCCTTCCTTTCTCTTTCTCAGGCTTTTTATTCCCCCCTCTACAAATTGATTCCAGGTTTCTTCCCCAGGCTGAAACACTAAATTAATTTAATTTAAACCATAATATTTACTCACCTATTTCCTTATTATGGCTGACAGCTCTAAGCTGACAGAATCATTCTAGAACTTGGAAGTACCTCTGTCCTTGCTTAGGCACCAAACAAGTCTTATCAAACATTTTCCAAGACTGCTTGAACTACTTAACAGTAAATGCAAGAGGACAGCTGTCTTTAAACAAAGAACACTGAGGGGACCATGTTAAGTCAGAAGTGTGAGAAACTGAGTATGTTCTTCATTCACCAAAATAGTCTTCATCCCTGGCACTTGCAGAAGAGCTGTCATTCTCCTTGCACCTTTTTGAGCTACAGAGTTACTGATGAGGCATCTGGGAGATAGTGTGGTCAGCAGAGGAATGTAGCATGGCAATTTTCCTATGAAAAGCTCCAAAATCTAACTCCCAAGTACCAATGATTTTTTGCGAAGTCACCAAATGGTTAGAAAGAGATGTGTAGACTGCCACTGGAAGGTAGAAGTAAAGGTTATTTTGTCAGTAACTGGAGACATGGAGATGTAAAGTCCACAAACCCATCCATCCAGTTCTTTCCATACTTCCTCTCTCCATCTGTCTGAAGGCACCATAGTCTGTTCTTCGAAGCCGTGAGGAACTGAGGTTATAGTCGAACAGTCTGTATAATTAGGTATTTACAAAAGGAGCAGGAATTGTACATAGCCTGTAAACACTTGTAAATCTAAAAACACCATGCTTAGATTGCCTGGGTTTTAACTAACTGAAGTTGTAATGGATATGACTGTACACCTTAGAGAAATTGGTTTATTTTCTGGAAACAGAATGGCTAATAACTTTTTAGGAGGGAAAATAAAATGTTAGTTATGCTGAGTAATTAGCTTTCACCTTTCTGGATAGAGTTCTATTGCAATATCACATGATGTTGTACAAAAGTAACCAAGTTGGGTGCATCACAATTTACAGTATTGTTACCGTTATTTAAATTTTTTTAAATTAGCCGGAGTAAAACCAAAAAATCAAATTCCAAGCCTAAGGCTAATACTGGAAATGTGTAAATAGCTAAAAAGTGAACCAGGCTTTAAGGAGTGCCAGGAGAAGTTACTACAGAAATTATATATATATATATA
>NW_008584829.1:0-39153 GCF_000691845.1 Merops nubicus
GTTGCGCTCCTGGTTGCGCTCCTGGTTCCTCTCCTGCCGGTTCTCCTCGGCGCGCTGGAGCGGGCCTGGGACCGCAGCGCTTTTCGTTTCTGGTGGTGTTTCGATGGCAGCTCGGGCGCGACGCGCGGTTCCTTGTGTGGTTCGCTTTTTTGCAAGTATGCTGCGTGCTTGAAGCGCGTCTGTTGTAGCTGGCGCGATAGAGACGTGCGGTGTTTGTCCTTGAGGCTTTGGTATCTCTGCACAACGCTGTGATGCTGCCCCACCCCAAGAGTCTAAATACGGTTAGAAGAAACCAAAAGTTCCTTATGTTAGACTGGCAAGCACAGTGTTTGCAGTTTTGAGATACTTAGTAACTTGCATGGTTTTTTGTTGGGTTTTTTTTTGTGGGTTTGGGGCTTTTTTTTTGGACATTCATTCGTTCTTTAAATACCGTATGCAATTTTGAGAGTTGTTTAAACCACTCGCAGTTCTGTGTTATCTCTTAAAACTTAAGTATGCTTGGTTTTGTTTCTGCAATTGGTTTGTCATGAATTCCTACAGGCAAAAGCTGTGTGCCACTTTTTACAGTGTTTGCTTTCCCAAGACGTTGAACTATTTTCTAACAACTTAACTTTGTTATTTTCATGACCCATGGAGCTATTCAATTTGTAGTGACAATAGCTGCCAGTTTTTCAATCTGTGGTCCAGTGTGGAAAGGGTTGTTGATACATTTAGGAAAGAGCCTATATGATTACATGAATTCCTGTGAGAGTGTCTTCTACAAGTATTCACTTTGCAGATTAGAGCTTCAGTTTTGTGCCACTGAGACTTGTCTTGAGACCTGCTGATCACGTGGAAAGTTCAGGAAAATGGGGATTGAGCCCAGCTAGCATGGGTTCATGAAAGGCAAGTCCTGTTAAACCAGCCTGATCTATGATGATTTGACCCATTCAGTGGACAAGGGAAAGTCCAGGTAGATAACATCCACCACTTTAATAAGGCTTTTGACATTGTTTCCCACAGCATTCTTCTGGAGAAGCTGGTGGCTCATAGCCTAGACAGGTGGACTCTTTGCTGGTTTAAAAACTGGCTGGATGGCCAAGCCCAGAGAGTTGTGGTGAATGGAGTTAAATCCAGTTGGCAACTGGTCATGAGCGGTGTCCTTCAGGGCTTGGTTTTGGGACTGGCCTGGTTTAGTATCTTTTATCAATGACCTGGATGAGGGGGTCAAATGCACCCTCAGTAAATTTGCAGGTGACACGAAATGAAGTGGGAGTGTTGATCTGCTGGAGGGTAGGAAGGCTCTGCAGAGGGATCTGGACAGGCTGGAGCAATGGGCTGAGGTCACTTGTATGGGGTTTAACAAGGCCAAGTGCCAGGTCCTGCACTAGGGTCATGGCAACCCCAGGCAATGCTTCAGGCTTGGGGAGGAGTGGCTGGAAAGTGCCTGGTGGAAGAGGACCTGGAGGAACTGGAGAAGAGGAGACTGAGAGGTGACCTTATTGCTCTCTACAGCTCCCTAAAAGGAGGTTGTGGTGAGGCTGGTGTTGGTCTCTTCTCCAAAATTACTGATGATAGAATGAGAGGGGGTGGCTTCAAGTTGCACCAAAGGAGGTTTCGACTGGATATTAGGAAGAATTTCTTCACTGAGAGAGGGGTCAGACGCTGGGATGGGCTGCCCAGGGAGCTGGTGGAGTCATCATCCCTGGAGGTGTTCAAAAAAATGAGCAGATGTAGCACTTGAGGCGATGGTCTAGTGGTTAGGGAAATGCTGGGAGGAAGGCTGGACTTGATGATCCTTTCCAACCATAGTGATTCCATGATTCTGTGACATGGTTAAATTGGCAAAACCATAGGGTGGACTGCTTTGTAAGGTAAGAATAGTTGTGGGAAGAATGGCAGCTTCTGTTTCCATATACTTGAGGTTAAATTGACCCCAGCCTTTTACAAGTAGTGTTGTGTACTTAATATTTAACACTGCTAATAACTGAGAACCTGCTGATTAAAGAGGAAGAAATTGCTAATTAAATACAAAATACTTAAGCAGGGCAGAACACATATGAAGATATTAATCTTCATGAAGGTTGCTGATTTAAACACTATAGAGGCACAAGAAGAAAAAACCCATAAACCCAGACTACTGTGAGTCCAAGCTTTAAATGCCTGGTTTTTGTTTGGGTTTTTTTTTGAACAAAAGTGAAGTGTGTGGTAAAGAAGTTCCTTACAAGAAGACTCATTGCTTTAATGGGTAGGACCAAATAACAAAGCTGCAAACTGGAGTGCACATCAGAGTAGATTTTTGACAAGGCTAGACATAATCTCTTTGTAGCTTTTCATCTTTTGGTCTGTGTCAGCAAAATAAAGGATAGAAAATTCTGTATCTTGAGACTATCTCTTCATATATAGGCTGTCTGGCAATGCCTTTGCCCTGATTGTAGCAGTAGGCTTCAAAGTGTTTTCTGCCAAGAAAAGAAATTGAGTGAAGACAGTAGCAGGCAATTATCTGCCAGGTTCTAGCAGAAAATTGAACAGTAAATTCCTGTTCTACGGCTTTGTGGCTGAAATCATTGCTTTTTCTGAGGCTTTTGGAGGAAGTATAGTAGAGGATTAAGCTGGTTACAATCAGATCTCAGTGATGTGGGAGAGTACTTTTTGTGAGGTGCCAAGTTGCTGGACTTCTGTACTTTAACTTTGTCTCCTTCTCTCCCCTCCTTGTGTGTGTGCTGCTTTTTTTTCTTTTTTTCCCCTCCAAATTATTCAAAACCCCACAGAGTTTGGCAGTTTGCTAGTAGGCTTTTTCAAATTCTCTCAGTTTTAGCAGTACAGACTGCTAAGATTGCAAGCCATTTGTTTTCAATTGTGACTCAAGAGCTGAGCTATCATCCAGTCTATGCTTTTAAAGTCTTGTGCTGGAGAAGAGCTAATACTGGTTGCTTATAAACAAACAATTACAATATACAGTAAATATTACTTGTAGGCTTTCTTTAAATATAAGTGTATTTTGAAGCAATGGAGTGAAAGACAGAGTTCTTCAAGGGAATTATTAGTACAGATATTTAGAGGTACTGTTTCAGGTGCCTTCATTTGACTATCTTCCAGCCAGGTGGAGTTGCCAGTAATTTTAGATCTCTTATAGCAATCTGGTTCTTTTTTTTCCCCCCCCCTCTCTCTTTCCCAGTCTTGTCTTCCTCCATTGGAGAATTTACTAATGAATTCTGTTTGATAAAGTGTATTAGAACTCTGATCTTCCTGTACTTATCCCTTTGGTAGATCTAAAAACTGATCTGGATGATAGTGATTTCACACTTTGCTGAGTCTCTTTTGTGTTGTTCCCCCTGGTTCCATTTGCTTGTTTTCTTTTCCTACAGTCTACACTTTCCTTTCAAGATCGTTCTGCAGGGAGAAAGGAATCTTTTTGTAGTTTGCATCAAATCTTAGATGAGTCTTATTTGTGAGGAAAAGACCACAATAAATGAGAAGCAGGTTGTCCACTTGCATTTTATTATGTAGAGGGTAAACACAGACCTTTTGGTTATCATCTTGATAAACTTTCATCTGTGTTGAAATACCTGGGCAGTCTGTTTCCCCCTTTCTCCTGAACAATTTTAAGTATTCAATGGATCATCTAGATAGAGGAGTATAGACTGTGTTGAGTTGCTAGTCCTGCCTTCTGACATTTACACACCCAAACATTGCTCTTTTGGCCAGGTGAAGAAAAAAGAAGTGATCTAAATTAAAGAATGCAGAAGGTTTTCACTATTTGTGGCATTTCTGCTCTTTGAAACAGTGAAGAAACTTTTTTTTCTCTCAGTTTCCATGGGTTTAGCCAGCCCTAAATTCTTAATGTTTTCAGATATCTAAAGATCTTTGGTAGTTGATTGGAGTGGGGATAACTACTTGATCCTATTTGGAATGAATGAAGATGGTGACAGATATTAATTGGTATTGAGCTGTAATTCTGTGCTGTATTGTAACTTTTAGGAAATAGCATCTAGAAAAAGGGCAAAACCTTTTGAATTTCAGTGATAATTCTTTTTTGTTTTGTAATTTTTGTGTATGTATTTTTTTTTTTTTCTCTTTTTAAGGACAGGAACATACTATACTACATTTATTTCTTAATCTGAAAGGAGGACAGCATTTAGAATGATGGCAACAGGAGACCTGAAAGGAAGTTTAAGAAAAATAGAACAAGGACTTCGCTTGTTAAATTATCCAAAAGATGTGGATTATACAGAGTAAGCATCAGTGTGAATACATTTATGCTAACATGTGATCACAGCCAGAAGTGTAAACAAGATACATGTAAATGCTGGCGTTGCACCCAGTGATGAGTGAGCAGGATGTATGTTTGTGGGAAGCTGGGATTTGATACATGTGAACTGGAAGACAAAAGGATTCAGGTTGGCTGTCCTGAGCATCCTTAGAATAATCCTGAAGTGTATCACTGTCTTGCTTTTCTTTCTTCTGCTGTTTTTCTCTTGCCTTTGATTGATCTCTCACCTTTATAATTTCTTTGAAAGTACTAGCAAAGCTTTCTTCAGGAAATTTCATTCTGTAAAGATTTAAAGAAAAAAAAAAAAGTTTAATGTTGTGGTGCAACTGGGTTTTAGAGTGGCAATGTGAAACTTGTCACAAAAATGTTGTTTTGATCATTTTACAGATAGCAGTACAGTCTGCTGAATGGGATGTGCCTGGAAAAAAAAGCTTAAAATGGAGGAGCTACATGGATATAACATGCTGGCTATATTAAAATACCTTTATTATTATTTAATTAAAAAGTTTAAATTCACGTAGTGGAAGGCTTTTGTTATCTTCTGCTGTGTAAAATACTTTTGTTTCTCAATAGGTTAGTAAAGGGTGATCCAGCTGCATTTTTACCTATCATCAGCTACTCTTTTACATCTTTTTCAACTTACATAGCAGAACTTTTGGTAAAGTGTGATGTGGAACTCACAGCAAAGAGTGACTTGCGTTTTATTGAAGCTGTTTATAAGGTACGTGTCTTCCTGCTCTTTGGACAGAGACAGGTTTGAGTATGGCCTCATAAAAATTAAACATCTAATGTGAGGTTTTTCTAGAAAAAGTGAAATTTTTTGGCATTGAACCTGAAAAGTGATTCTGTTAGTATTTAAGATAAGTGTTAAATCACTTGCAGTGTAGCAAGTCTTTATGAAAATAAGGGTGGATGGTGTTAACCAAGTCTCAGTTGAGACAGTTGCAGGAACAGTAATATTGTTTCATGTTAATTTAGAAGAATACTGAAATATTTATTGCACAGTAAGTTTTATTGAAGTGACTTCAGAAGAAATTGTAACTAGCAAAAAATCAGAGTAAACTTCAACACTTGCAATGAAAGCACGGTTAAGCGATAGAGCAGTTTTAGAACACTGCCATATTAAGTCCTATACTTAGGTCTGTACATTGGAATAAAATTCATAACTGAATGAAAATAATTTTGAACTATCCTTAAAAATATACATAAGCACATTTTTATGAAAGGTGACTTGATGTATTAATGAATACTAGTGTTTTCAGGCTGGTTTTCTATCTGAGGAGGACAGAGACTCCTCTCCAAAGAGGCTCTGTGGGAGCCTTACTTAGCACTCTGATGCATTTGCAGAGCTTAATGCAACTTTTTATTGTGCATTCACTTTGGAAAGTTTTTGTTTAACTTTTTTAATATTCATGTCTACAATCATTTATTTCATTAATCTTAAGACTGTGAGTTAAACTTTATAAAAGTGATGTCAATTAAAGGTTTCTGGACAAGGTATTTTGAAAGGCTAGTTAGAAGAAACAGCTGAGAATATATGAATAACCAAATGAGAAAAGGTTTAACTGCTGAAGTGCAGAATGAAGGAAAGGACTGGAGGAAAACAAGAACCTGAGCATGCTATTTCCACAACAAATTGTGTGGTGTTTTTCAAAGTGAAGTAAAGTTTTATTTTTTTGCAGCTTCTTCGAGATCACTTTCAATATAAACCAATTTTAACAAAACAACAGTTTCTTCAGTTTGGCTTCGCAGAAAGAAAAATGCAGATTGTTTGTGATATAATCAACTGTGTGGTGAAAAAACATAAGGAATTAAGTAACTCAGATAAGGTACTGATTAAATTACCTATATTATAAGTTACTTTTGACATGCTTGATGCTGCAGGTAGAAGCTGAAAAACGGTTTATTGGAAGACACAGCATTGCTCACGGTCAAAATAGGGGGGAAATAGTATAAAGTTCCATTGTAAGATGCTTGAGTGCTGCTAGGTATACAAATGGCATGAAGCTGTGCTTCATACTATAAACAACAACAAAAAAGTGTTATAATGAGGATAAAACTAGTACTTGGCATCATTTCAGTAAATCATGTATGTATTTTGCATCTCTTGCCAGTGAATGTGTAACTCGCTACACTTTGCAGGTAGATTTAAAAACAAAGTAAGCTGTCTTATATGTTAGCAGTTCTGATGCCATTTAATTAAAACATGAAAGTTGTTTTTGTGTTTCAGTGGTATACATCTCAAATATTGTTTTCATTACTCATATTTGGCTTACATTTTTAAGGCATTTTTTATCAATGTCTGCTGTGTATCTGTGCTTTGATAAAAGGAATTTTCACTTTTCATATTCTACAGGGTTTTGTTTGAGTTTATAACCGTCTTTGGGACTTCTGCATTCTTTATTTGTTACTTTTAGGGGCATAAGTACTTTTTTTTTTTTTATTTTTTTCCCCATATTTGTTTGTCTTCCAACTCTGGCCTTTTCTGTTTGACCAGCTTCGAAGCAGACTCGCATAGGCAGTAATGAGTGTGTGAATATGGCATTCACTTTGGATCTGTTTTCCCTCTTAATTTGATGGGTCATATTTAATTTTTTTAGACATTATTGTACTGCAGAGGTTTAAATGTGTTTTGTGTGTGTCATGCAATGTTCCTGCTGGAATGCAATGGCAGAAAATAGGGTGTGTCATCCTGTCCCTAAGTTATGTTGCTGTCCCTCCCCACCCAAGAGAGTATTACTGTGTTGAAAACATAATATTTTCTCCTCTTTGCTTTAAAGGTTAAATCCCAAACGAGGAAAAAACTCAGATCTTTTAAATATGATGTCTGGTCAAATTGTAACAATGTCCTTGCTGATCCTAGTGGCAGTGTTCTGAATTCCAAACAGGTATGAAAACAGCTTTTATGTTGCATATCTAAAGCTAATCTGTCTTGTAGCAAGTCAGACTTTTTCTGAAATATGGCTGTTCATTTAGGTTTTAATGCTTGATTGCATGGGGGTTTTTTTTGGATTGGTATGTTTTGGTCTTTTGGGGGGGTGTGGTGTGTTTGTTTGTTTTTTTTTTTTTTCCCCCCCCAAAACGTGGTTGGCTGAAATAGAGAGGATATTACTTCTTTTTTTCTGAGTAATTGATCTTAAAGTCTTGGTAGTAATATCTTGAACTGTTTACTGTTTGAATTCTGTCAAATGGAGGGACAGCAGTGAAAACGAAAATGGAGTTGGAAAAAGAATATCCATTCTGTTTGAAGCCTGTTGGACCTAACAACACTGCAGTGTTTTCAATGTACCTTTCAAAATACTTTTTGCTCTTTTGTCTGAATCCATTCAACAAAGATTTCTTAACCTAACATTCTTCTTGTCTTAGCTTTTACAGTAGTAACACTTGATCTTAGGTGTCATAATACTCTTGTCTTGTGGAGGACACAGCTTTCCTAGTATTTTCTGCTAAAAGACTGCAAACTAAAAGTGTACAAAACTTTTAAGACTTTGCCCATTAAATGTTGGTGATTTGTATTTACAAGGAAAATGTTGCTTTTAGCAGTGGGAAATACTTCATAAAGAAAAAAAATTGAATTATTTATCTGGCACTTCTGGTTGTTGAATGGTAGAACTATGAGTGCACTAAGAATTCCCTTGGAGAGCAGCATTTGTTTCACTAAAACATCTAGGAATCTGTGAGTGTTAAGATGCTGCACAAAACTAGTAATTGTGGATTCTTAATCATTAGGTAATTTATTTTGTTTTCTGGCAGGTAGTAATCATAGGACTTGATCCACCTGGAAAGAAAGGCTAACATTGTCTCTTATTTTGTCCTCTTTAACAGAAGCATTCAAGGGAAATGAAATGTGTAGCTAGTAGGGCTCTTTTGCTGACAGTTGTCAAGGAAAACAGAGAATTCTAATCTTCTGAGTTAGCTGTTTTTTCTGAATGTTTGAATGGTGATTTTGATGCTGGAACTGCCTGTATGTATGCTAATACATGCAGCCAGATTCGTGCATCCCAGTCCCCACTTGGAAATCTAACAACCCTTACCATAAGAAAGCAGATTAATTCCCTCATTACTGTTCATGAGGGAGAACTAAGGTATACAGTGCATAGGATAAAGTGTGTGAGTATTGGCTGTACAGTTCCTTCAAGTCTGTGATTTTTAAAATGTTAAACAGCCTGCTGTTGCTTATTGTGGTTTGCAGCCAGTTGGAGTAAGATTGTCAGATATAAACAAATAATAAATTGATAAGTCTTTTGTGTCAGTTATGTGGCCGATGAATTGAAATCTTGTAATGAATAATTCCAGTGGATTATTATGATTTTTTTTTTTTAACATCCTCAAAAGAAGCCTCACGTAGAACGGCACTTGGGGAATGAAGTTAGTGTTGACTTTCATCCACTACCCCTACCAGCACAGGAAGGTGATGAAGAAGAATCGTGCCTAGATCGTGACGTTGTGGAATTGAAATGTGAACAAGTAAGTACTTTTATTTTTAGGTGCTGTATGCTTGTATGCTTAACTTTTCTTACAGGGTTTTTCTAAAATGATAAAGGTTTTAACAAGACAGCTAGGTACTCCTTAAGTATAACTAATAGATATGTATTAGATGTATTAAAAAAGTTGAAAAAAAAAAATCATTTAAATTGTACTGTCCTTTTGAGAGCCAGTTGTGTCAAAAGTTTTTTTTTTAAAAGCTCAGTTCCATGATGAGGCAGATCTTGGCAATTCTGAAAGAAAAATAAATTCTTAATGTAGCAGAATGCAGTTACTGAACTTGAGAAAAATTCCACTTAAATTTTTGGTCAAATGATGAATTACATCTGTTCTGAAATTAGAGGATGTGTTCTTACCCATATTTTCAGGTCACAGAAGATAATTCTCAGATTGAGTTGCTAAAGAATCAGCTTGTAGATTGCCAGGAAAAGCTTCGTAAGCTGGAATGGATGGAAGATAAACTGCATGTTTTAGAAGAGAAACTGAAAGGAAAGGTGATCATAGATGAGAAGGACTGGAATAACTTGTTGAGTCGAATTTTGCTTCTTGAAACAGAGCTGTTGTTGCAATCCAAAAAGGTATGTTAACTTCTGCTTTTCATCTGTAAGAGAAATTGCCCAGACACAATGTTGTTGGTCTGTTTCTGCTTTTTCTGCCTTCTTATGTGTGACTCTTCACTATTTTTAGATGCATGGTCTATATGGAAGTGCTGTTTATGTAGTTGGTGGTGTTTTTTTCTTAACACTTAAGGTCTGTTGTTTTCTCTTGCTCTGTGAAGCCAACCTCTGCGTTGGAAAATGTGGGAACAGCAGGTACAGCTAAGCCTGTTTTTGTTAGTAATGACTCTGTATTTTTATTTCCTAGTGATACAGTAGAAGGAAGGTTTTGAAAACTCTGGATTATACTGTCTTTGAAAGCTTAATGTTTCTGTGGTTGAGTTTCATCATACTAATGACACTTTTAAGGGTATCCTTATCGTGGTCTGCATTATTCTGAATTTATTTATAGGCCTGCAAATGTTGTTGCTGTTTATACAGTTGAATATCTATTTTTTAATTCTTCAAACTAATCAGATACAGATAGTCCTTTTGGAAGATTGTTTCCTTTTTGTGTAACTCATGTGGACAAAAATAGGTGGCATGCTCAATGGGAAATACAAGGTTAATGAAAAAGTTAATTCTTATGTTAGTCCTATTCTTTCTTTGTGGTTCTTTGAAATTTCAAGCCTAATTCAAGTCTCTCTCCTTTTTGCAGCCCTCTTTCTCCTCTTCCTATTTCTTGTCCGTGATGTTCATTGAATTTTTAACTGTGAAAGTGCTGCAGTTGTGATGTGGTTACATTTAGCAAATTTGTCAAAGCAAATGAAGCATTTTGTTGCATTAAGACTTGTATTTTTCATGCTGTTGAGAAGTCACGTGCACATCATGTAGTTTCATGTATGTATGTGTGTGAGTATTTTGAAATGCAGTGAACAGTAGGATCATTTATCTGATTAAACACTTAATTTCTGAGTGTATTTGCATATGGATCTCATGTATCCTTCTGATACTGTTAGATGCTTTCCAGAAGTTTAAAAACATCTGTGGAAAATAGCTGATCAGTGTTGCGTTTTTCTCTGTCATTGTAAATGTGGAGTTTACTTGTAACCAGGAGCTCTGTATGTGTTGCTGACCCTGCAGATCCAAAAATGGTGCTAATGCTGTTACAAAAGAGGTGCTTTATTCTGTGTGCCTTGAAATGTGCTAGTTATGCAAAGTCTTCAAATGAATTGTTCAGGCTGATCACTAGGTTATTTCTGAAGGCTGTAGCTGAAATGCTGACAATTGACATTCTCAATTGCTTTTGTGTTTTTTTTTTAAGCACAGTTTCAGGTCAGTAACAGCTCAAATGATTTATCATGTGAAATCAATTTCATATGGATATTATAATTTAATTTTCAGTGGACATATATCCAAATAATACCACCAATGATAACGTTTTCTTTTGCTCACAGTCTCAAGAGGCTGTCAGCTGAGCAGCCATAGGCAGTTTTGCTCCTGGTTCAAGTGTATTCTCATGGTTGTTGCATTTATGATAGATAGTAGCAGCATGGGAAAGCTTGTGTTTAGGCTAGGCTTGTCCTTCTCTTTCTGCAAATTAGGCTTATTATTACTTCAGTAATATGTTTATAGCAGTTGTTCAAAGGTTTGGAATAGTATTTGAAAAATACTTAATGCACTTTGAGTATAACTCAAAAAAATCCAGTAAGAGTATTGTATTTCTGTACGGCGTGTTACTGAAAGAAGTCATCTACAGAAATAAGTTGGAATGTAGTTTGTGTGTGGCATTGTTACTTGTCTTTTTTTCAAAGCAAATTAAGCTGGCATTTAGATTTTAAAGTCTTCAAAAGCCTAACTTCTTTTGCAGTAGGCATTTGAAAACTGCCCAGAAATAATCCTTTGGGCCAGAGAACTGCTGCTTTGTTTCTTGAAATTCCATCCAAGTTGTGCTTCACAGATATAGAAGCAATTCAGAATTGCTCCTTTCTTCTTCCTCTTGCATTTTTCAGGGAACTTCTGGCATCTAGCCAACATGGCAGGAACACTCTTAAGATCTGTCTTGCACTGCTGCCAAAATAGCAGCAGCTGTGCATTTAGCTCTGGGAAAGTCTGAACACGACCAAATCTATTTGAATGAAAGGAATTGAGCAGAAGCAGCCAGTGCAGATATCTGCTTATTTATTTATTTTCAAGAAGCATCCATTAAGAGATCCATTATTACAGTGCTTTCCAGCTTCTTCCCATGCAATACCTGCTATTTCTCCCTGATTCACTTCTTTGGGTATAACGTTGCCTTATTAACTGATACAGTTATATATATATTCCAGTATATATGCTTTACCAAAGGCTGAGATTTCAAATCATGACCATCGCTCATCAGTGAAAAGAGGCAAGATGTTGGAGTGTTGGAGCTCTTTATTTTGAAATTAGAAAATTGCACTCAAACTCATTTATTGTTAGTACAACATTAATTTTGTTTCCTTTTTTCTGAACCTTTTCTAAGTGAGATGAGGTTAAGCTGAGAACCTTTCTTAAAAGAGCCTTCCCTCTTTTAGAAGCCTGGGAAACTAGCTTAGAATAGACTTAAGTTTGAAGCAATTAAGTGGAAAGAATGTAATTTCATCTATAAGCTATGTTTTTAGGACCAAGGAGCTGCATTTCTGAGTATCAGCTAGAAGAAGGTTACACTTGTTAAGGTGGTGGCAGCCAGTGTCAGGATGTAGTTATTAGCACAGGCCAAGAACAGTCTGACTGTTCAGTGCACTCCATACCTGGGTTACGTGCCGTATATTTGGACTTGTTTTGGACCTGTTTATGAATGGCAATGTTAACATTAAAAAAAGCCTCCATGAAATAAGTAGTTTTAGTTTTAAATGGAACGTATGCATAAAAATCTAGCTAGTTTTTTTAAAGCAGTCAAAAGATGATTTCAGCAGGGTATATGGCTAAAATGCAGTAAATATGTATTTCAGAGGGACTTACAGACAGAGCTCAGCAATGTAAGTCAAGACTGTACTTCTAGCAGAATACCAGTTCTTCCTGGTGAGTATTAATGGTGTCCTTGTTAGTTGGCATCAAATGCTAAACACTTATGGCTGTTCTTGACTAAAATAGTGTTTGAGTAGACAATTGCAATTTACTGACCTCTGAATTTTAGTGCATGCTGCAAGTTAGAAGTTAGCCTGCTAGTCATGTCATGTTTTAATTTATTCTTTAGAAACTTTATTAGCTGACATAATTTTTAAAGCATTAATGAAAATGTATGGCATAATGATTAATAGTTACAAGTAACTACGAAAAAAAAATCAAATATACAAGTCAATAATAGAGTTTCCATAGAAATTAGGCAGTTTCTTGGTTGGGTCAAAGTTTGTTTTCATTCTAAAGTCTTGGAAATGGTACCTTTTTAAAGGCTTTAGAAAGCTTACAACATGTTTACTGCCTTTCATAAGTTTAGTGTTATGTTACTGACACTTGAGGACTTCATAGTCAGCCTGATGGTCCTGACTGAAAAAGAGAGTTTTAATTTTTTCAGACTTCTAGAATCCTCCTGAATTTGTTATTCCTGTTTTTCTAAAATATGATTTAGGAAATTTTCGGCATACAAGTTACGTGGCCAGTCTTAACTCTTCTGTCTGAGATTTACAGTACTTGAAATGCTTTGATGTCCTTTATGGTTGTAGTGCTCTTCAGGAATCATAGCTGTATAGAAGATAGAATTTTTACATTTTAATTTAAAAATATTATTAGTTTATTTTTAATAATACAGAGTAATGTAGCTAAACATGCTTGAAGGTATGTTGGTGGCCTTGCTGAAAGTAAGGATATGGGGATGCTTTTCTTCTAAATCCTAAATTCTCTCCCCAGGCAGTAGTATTCTAAAATTGCAAAGAGTATCAAAGCCTTCCCAATGTAAAGAAAAGTCTGTTTCTGCTGAATGGATGCTATATCTATCCCAGCAGAAGGAGGAGAACTAGGGAAACAGCAAGACCTTGATGAAAATTTTAAGCTAAGCAAGAAGGTGATGATTTTGTTTATATTTCTGCTGCTTTATAGGACAGGTTACATGGCACAAATGAAAGACATGTTTGAACAGACAGTTTACAATAAAAATAAACTACTATAATCAGGATAAAGGTAGCATTCCTAGTAATCTTTTTGGAATTTGTCTTGTGTTTGTTGTGCATAGTATACTGCACTTACCTTGTTTCAAGAAAATGAGAAACCTATTTCAGACCTTCACCAGTAGCTCTTCTCTAAAACCTCTCTAAACAATGCATTCTTTTCTGTTATTACATACTGTAAATCAAGCTGTTTGATAGCTGACCTTGCAATAAGAGACCAAAAAGGCAAAGGTGACACAGAAATGAGTATTTCTCCATAGATACAGAGAGGAAGGAGGAGATGCCAGAGAGTCTTCATCAGTCGTCTGGATACAGTTCACTGTTACCCACAGACCCATCTCCCAAAGCCATGGCCATTAATTCTCATGATCTGACAGACATTTCAAAGGTAAGTAAAACTGGCAAATGCTTAGTTGATTTCCTTTCTGAGGTCAAAAGAACAAGTAAGCATTAGTTTTAGTTGTATATACTATTAGTGGAAAAACAAGGAAACTATGCAAAACTACATCTAGGTCTGTCTCATGAAAATCCTTTTGATATGTAAACAGTTCTTAGAGTCACATTTTCTCTATGAATTTTTCAGGTTGAAAGTCTATCTGAAGAATGTTACCTTTGAAGAGTTTCACTAACTTTGTTGCTTTTAAATTGCAGGAGACAACAAGACAAAGAGTGGAAAGGATAAGTAAAATGTAAGTAATAGGAAAGGGCAGGAGGGAGTTGTACTGGACTGAGGCATATAGAAAATGTACATATGTGTTCCAAACCTCAAAGGTCTCTACATCAGGTGTGGCATTTCCTTATGACTCTGTTGGATAATAAATCCACCTACAGTTCTGTATTTGTGGGATGAGTTGCTGTTTTGGTTCTAAAAAGCAATAGAAAACATTCTTAATAGTATGAACTAGAAATTAAAGAGTGTTTAAAATCCAACTGATAAGGAATAGCAATATTATTTATCATCTGGTAGGGATTCCTTGGCAATTACAATTTTCTTCCTGAAAAATAAGTATGGTATCTTAACACAGTTTTACTTTTTCTTAAATAGTAAAAACAAAATTTCAGTCTAAGCATTGTGATAACTGCATTAAAGTGTATTTCACTTACTGATGAAATGTCCTGAGATATTTAATGAATTTTTGATAAGAAATATTTTTACTGCACTTGAAGAGAAACACATTGCTGTAATGTTTCTTTAGCAAGAGATTCCTGATCTATAGCTGCCTGGTCTGAAAAAAACTGTAGACTTTTTAAAAATTTAATTATATTATGTGGTTTATTTTTTTTCTTTAGATATGGTTAAGGTTTATTGATACATGGTAGGCATTTAAAATATAGACCAATTGCAGAGGAAAAGGGGGGAGTGAGGAAACTTAAGGTTTCATGCTGCTTATTAGCATTTTGGATTCATTAGAAAGGTAAAGATAAATAATTTATTTCTTACTGTATTTTAATCAGTGTGTGTAAACAATTTTTTTTTTTTTTTTTCCAGAATTGAAGAAACCTCAGAATTGTTGAAAACATCAAGCAAGACCTCAGAGAAGACCTGAAAGCACAGGTCATCAGGCCTGTCATAGACCATCAGACTTAGGGATATCAGAACTAATGTGTCTTTGTACAGCATTACAGTCTTAATATATCAAATTTGTAATGATTACCAGTGCTTTTATTCCTTAGAATAAATATTTTTCTAATGCATCTGTGTATTGATTTCTCTCTCCTGGCCCTGATTTTTGTTTCTCAAAACTGTTCAAATAGCTTCCTCCCTCCTTCCCCCCGACCCAACTTTTGTAAAGTGAAGTCATTGCAGCAGTGTATTTTTGTGTTGACATTTGTTAGCAGTGTGCTAAGTAATATTGTTTTTAAAGTGCAGGCTTGAGGACCGTGGTTTACATCCTGTTGGAAACATTCCAGCTGGGACCTGCATATTACACCCAAGAGGTTTTCTTGCATACCATCTTACCATCTGTGCTGTTGAGTAGGTCTTAATGAAAACTTAAATACACAATTTCAAATTTGTACCTTTTTTACTATTGTGTTTTTTGTTGTTTTTTTTTTTTTTTAATTTTTCATGCTTAGCTAGAGAGCACAAACACATTATAGCTTCCATTAACACTGACAAAGTGAGGGTCAGTTTGATCCTAAATGCTAAAATGTGCAAGTAAGTCCACAGACTTTGACTGAAAGAGATGTGTTGAGTGTTTTAGTGCTCTTACCCAACACTTTTTAAGACCAGCAGCACAGATGGAGACCATCCAGTATACACATACACAACATTTTTATGATTTGAAGCTCTATTAAAATTTCTCTTTAGAGATGTAAGTAGATGTGAGACTTCTATATAATGAAACAAAAGATACGTGAGGTTTAATATGATTTTTTAATGAATTTATTTTTCTAAAATTGGTAGCCTGTCATATCAAGGTTTCTTTCTGCTGTAATACTCCATTCATTTAAAAAGATTTTGGGAGTTTGATACCACAAATTCAGTGGATATCTTTGGCAGAGTTTGCAAATGAATGTAAAAGCAGCTGTTTAACATCATGGTATAGAAAGTGATTTATATGTTTTAACGATAATTATGATTTTTTTTTTTATAACCATATGGAATATAAATTGACTTTATTTTGCATACAATCAGAAGAACATACGGTGATTCATTATGCTGTATAAACTTTAGTTGAGTATTATTAGACTTTTGCAACAGAACTTGGTATTCCAGTATTTAAAAAAAGAAAAAAAAAGGGAAGAGAGGCGTGGGAAGAAAGATAAGTGGAAAATTAAATGAGGTGAGCCTGTTTTGCTCCTTAATTGAAAATAGACCTTGCAAATCACTGCTCATTATCCTAACAATGAAATAACATTTTCTTCTTAATCCTAGACCAATTCGATAGAAAATGTGACATTTTCTAAACTAGGGCTACAGCACCATCTTGTGGAAATCTTTATACAAAGTAATTGCCAAAGGAGGAAAAATGTATATTCCTGTACAGCTGAAGTTATTTTTCTAACCACTATTAGAACTATTTTCTATCCATTATTAGACCCATTAATGATAAAATATTTTGAAATGTTAATTTTTCCTCTTTGCTGTGGAATGAAAGAGGCTTTTATATTAAGTAAGATAATTACTCTCTATAATATTTGATAATGTTTGTGGCAGGAACCAGAACAATTAATCTTGTTTGTCAATGTTATGGCAAAGATGAGAAGTGTTAGTCTATATAAATTATTTAAGTTACAGTGATTTATCATTAAATGCATATGATTGATGCAGCAAGAGCTAGAAAAAGGTCTTTATGTAAGTGTGCAGATTAATGTAGTCTCTATTTAGTACTGAAAAATGGAAAATACAGACTTGTCCAACTATGTACTTTTTCCATAAGTTTAAATGCAGTAATTTTCTGTGCATAATGAGATGTAGCCTTTGTAACTAAAGGCTTTTCTTCTGTTTTCAGGACCAAGCAGGGGCTCACTTTGATTAAACTGAAGCCAAGGGTGTTTTACTGTTACGGCACTATAGCTGCTTTTCTAAAGGTCTTTCTCTCACATTTTCTTTCTATTTTTAAATGAAATTTGGGGGTTTTAAATTCAGTTTATTATTTGAAACAGTGCAAGTCACAGTGTATGTCACATTAAAGCTTCAGCAAAGCGTGCAGTGCTGGGAAACACGTGCAATGACTGAGAACAGCCAGTGGTGACTGGATAACTTCTGATGCAGCGCTGCTTCCAGGATTGTCACAACAGTCTGAAGAGCTGACGTTCTACATGTGTGAATGATCCCATGGGTGAGTCTTGCCAAGTGACAGGAAATATTAGATCCCCTACAAAACACAAATTAAATAAATCCAGAGAATATTCCTCACTATAGTCTCTATCATGCCTTGCTCTCTCCAATAACTGGGGAAAAAAATCCTGTTGTTGAAGACGTGTTCCGTGATTATAAGTAATTAACTGAACTACTGTTTCTTGAATTTACTGAACTTAGTTATTAGTTCAAAATAGCTGTATAATTTATTTTATAGGTAAGGAACTAGAGTTCTCAATTCTTAAATGTCAATAGAATACTGACTTATATAACTGAAAGTATTTAAGCATTACATGGGATAATGAAGCATAACTACATTAAAACAGAATTACTAAAACTGATGCGACTACAAAAATATACTACTTCATGGGTGTTTTAGCAAGATTCTAAATCTCTGACAACTTAGAGGATTCCCATTAAGATTTGTTTATACTGTGCCTTATCTAACATCAGTGTGCACTTTAATTTGGTTACTGAAATTAAAACATGCTATAGAGAACATAAGACTCCTCTCACTCCAAATATATAATTGAAAAGCAGTCTGATAACGTCTTTTAGCTGTTTTTTTTCAGTTTGCACATATACTGCTACATGTGGAATTCTAGTGCTCTGATACATAAATACTATGCTCTGATACATAAATACTAATAAAATTATTGCAGCTATGACAATAGGAATATATTATTTGGCCTTAGTTTTGACGTTTGAGTTCTGATGCTCCAAAAGTATATCACAACGTGTTTGATATTTGGTGGCACCCAAGTCTGAGACAGGCTCGGTTCTGTCCTGACATTTATGCCTAACTTGGAATTGTTTGGCATCATCACAAGTGTATTTGAGGCTCAAAGCCTTAATTGGTAAGTGTGTCCTGTTTCCCTCCTAAGTATATACAATTTTCTTAACACTTATTCTTGGAGTTCTATTATGCATTTCTGTTCTGGTTTAGTCTTGTGTCCCATGTCAGGCTCAATTCAGCTTTTAGTTCGACAGCAAACGTGGTGCAGAAAATAGGGGAATTAAAATGTTTTTTAAAGTTTTGCTTTCTTTTAAATTTGGTTGATACAGAATACTTGTCTTGAAATTGCCTCCACTGAGGAGAAGATGTCTCATGGAATTTCACACCTGAAATCTAGACCTGGGGGAGGGAGGCTACTTGTTTTTCCTTCCTTGTGAGTCTAGCAGTGATTAGCAGAGCCACCTTGTTTGAATTCTAACATAAAAATAGTTTTGTTGCTCATTACATAGCAATGTGATATATTTGCTACAGAGTTTTGAAGAAGTATTCCAATGGAAAAAATATTGTGTGTATATATATTTTTAAATATTTTTTATTTTTAACTTAAGTTGCTGATAGCATGTGGTGTTGTGATTTCAGTTTACCCTGTGAGAGTGGCTGTTTTCTTCTCTCCCTGTGGAAGATCAAAATAGGTGATAGTTCTTTCAGATGAGGTATTCTTTTTAACTTCTTAAATAAGAGCTGTCTGGTGCCCATAAGGCTTCACAGCAAATTTTATGTGATGCTGAAGTTGCCATTGCAGCCTGCAATAGAACCAGCCTGTAAGCCTATTGCTCATATTAAACCAAATTTTTCTTTTTTTTCTAGTGGCTTTCTTTCTTTTCTTTCTTCCCCTCCTTTCTTTGCCTTATTTTTAACTTGTTTCATCTATTTTATCTATTTTTATTTTATTATAGTAATGATAAGCTAAAGTCAAGGATATGGACATGCTGAAGTTTGGGAAGGTAAAGTTTTTCTTCTGTAGAAAGAGAAAAATAAAATGGCTAAAATGTATGAGAAGCTGCTAATATATGTAGTGCTAATATATGTACTTAATTACTTTTTATTGGACATACTTAAAATATTTTACTAATCATCAGTCAACAGATTAAGCTGCTGAGAGAAAAAGCTGGTTTATTTTGACACTGGACGTTAGTCATAATTTTGAAGAGTTGCAGTTACTACATATTCTACCTTAATATTATGTATTTGGCATTAGGTATTTCCAAACACTTTCTGCCATCTATAGTTCCTTTTCAGTTTTTTTTCTGGAATCTTCTTTTAACTTAGGGGTGAAAATCTAAATAGTTCACTTATAATCCTTAGACAGCAAAATACGCCCCTTCAGGAAAAGCATTGAATCTGCAAAAAAGGTTGAATGGTATCTGGGGAGATTTCCGTGTGCTAGAGGTCTGTGTTCTTTGTTGACTCCTTAGTGTGATGCAGCCCGTCAGCTATGTCAGACGAGCAATCAGAACAAAGATACTGGTTAAAACACGTGACTAAATCATGCTAAAACTGATATTCCTTCACTTGAGCATTTTACAGCTGATTTCATGAGGCGTAGTAAACTTAGGAGCTCCGTTTCTGCAACGTGACCTTATCTAAGACAGAAAGAAGCTGTGTCTGTAGTTACAAAACTCATCCTCTTTAGACTCTATCCAGAGCAGATGCTTGATTTGGAAGTAGGGAGGCTCTTTACAGTCTGGGAGAAAAGTACTTGAGTTATAGGTTAATGACAATGAGGAGTTATGCAAAGAATTGATGTTCTAATGTAGCAATGTGTGTTGCCTTTCTCCTCCCATTCACCTTTCCGGTTACTGTAAAGGAAGCTTCATATGCCATAAAGCAAAATAACTTTTGATGATAAGCTCCGGAATCAGCAGAACTATAATTTTACCAATGTTAGGTTTAGAGTGATTAATTTTTAGCATAAGCAACGTCAAAGAGTATTATGCCTCAGGGTATTTTAATCAGACACAATTATACTTCTGAAGCATACTCCAAGATCTTTGTAAACTTTCACATGTGTGTGTCTCTTCTCGTCTTAGCTGGTGTTGCCACACTTCATTGAGTGCATGTTGAAATATGCACTGGGATTAGGAGGACTGCAGTGAGAGAGCCATGAAAACTTTACATGAATGCTGAGAATAGTTTCAAAAAGCTGAAGTTCTTGGCAGCTTAAGGGATTTCCTCCCCCTGCTGCTTATTCCCATCTGACTACGCTATGAACTGCATTCTGTAACTGGTGTGACAAGTATACTCTTCTGAAAATGCATTGCGAGGGGGAATTCTTTAGTGGGTTTTTTTGTTTGTTTGTTTTCCCATTCACATTAGCTTTGTGACCCAGCTTATGACATTGCATACAAACATTTGTGTCTGAACTTTCAGTTGGAGCAGCATGCTGTGTCAACAAATGTCAACAAGGAACTGGGTAGCAGGAGAGAGAATGGGTCAAGTTAGTGTTTTACTGCTGGAGGAATTTTTGTCTGAGCCCATAATGAATTAGAAGTGAAGGCATTCCTATGCAAAGTCCCAACATATGTATTTAAGAGAATTTGTTTATCCTGCTTCCTTGTTTGAATTGACTGAATGAAAGAGACAACATATGTCTGAAAAAACATGAAAAATAGGACGAAGGGGAATCTGCGTTTTGGAATTGGGTCAGTTCTCAAGTGTCAAAATGGGTCTATTTAAATTTACTTCTGATTCCTCCCTGGCCCCTAGACAATTCTTTTTTTTTAAATTTAGAGTCACTTTTTTCATGTGTTTAAAAAACCAAGAAAATAAATTTCTCTCCTGTTATGTAAAACGACGATAACATGTACAGGCAAATGCAAAACCAATCCTCAGACAGTATGTTTGGAAACCTTTTATGTTAGAAACATGTGAACATGTAAGGCATGTAAAATAGTATTTCATGTAGGTGATCACACTATATTACAAAAACATGAAACAAATCCTCGTCTCAACCTTAGTTTAACTGTGAAGTGATAAGCTAAACAATATAATTAGTGTTTGAAGCATTAATTGCTATCAGTGTGAGGGAGTTCTAATATGCATGAAGACTCTCCAGTTAATTTTAGCACTGCCTGCTTGGTTTTTTCAGAGGTGGTAAAGTTGAATGTGCTGTGCCTTTCTTATCATGCTGACTTATGATCTGGGATTGCACAGAGTCTTTATCCCTATATCGTTAACGTAAGTCACTTATAGTAATTTCTTTGTCTGCTTTCCCCAACTGTAAAATTGATTCCTGTGGTGTTCCTCCTGAGAGTATCCTGCGGTTTTGTTCATTGTTTATGGTCACTTTAAGAATTACTTGGGAAAAAACCTAATGGAAAAAAATGTAGTCTGGTTTTAAGAGGTCTCTTAATTGAAACCATTCCATTGGATCCTATGGAAGGAACTAAAGGGTAAGTTCATGAACTTACTTCAGCTTATGTATTAGTAGAAACTTAAGCTCTAGCTTCTTGTAGTTATAAAAGTAGTTGACAGCTGTGATAATTTCTGATAAAGTAGTTGTGCTTTTGTGTGAATTACAGAAAAATAGGTGGTGATATGGTGGGAGATTGCTAGCCTGAATACTTGATCAAATTCCTTCTTAAGCTGTGATACAGTAATTTGAGACCAGTGACTCAAGTTTTCTGTAGGTTTCTTCATACATCACTGTTGGAATATTTCTGTATTCTGTGTATTACCTATAGCATTTTTCATGGAGATGTGCCAACAGTTATGTGATTGAATGCCATATTTAACACTGTTAAAACTTTGCATTTGAAGCTGACTTTAACTTGCATAATACTGTGTCGATGCACTGATCATAAAATCTTTAGTACAGAAGGAAAGGGATACGATATTTATTTTAGCATCAGAAAAAAAAAAACAACCCTCAATTGTTCTTGTGACTGGCATAGCACTGAAAGAGATTAAGGTCTTTAGCTATTTCATAGTTGATTTCATGGCTTTGGCCTGAGTGAAAGTATTTTTGTATCAAAGCCGTGCCTGTGAGGCTTTTGAATTTTGATGTAGCGAGCTCTCTGATGGCCTTGTTCCCAACTTAAAAGATTGACATAAATTTGTGGTAACTAATACTGATCTAGAACTACAAGCAGATGCAATGATCTGTAGCTGTTCTGGAAAGGTTTGTGAGCTTTGCTGTACAGGTGCCATTTCACCTTAGCCACAAATTAGATAACTCATCATGACCCATGAATCACTGCTTCCTTAAAGAGTGAGGCTATATTGAGCAAAGAACAAACTGAAGTCTTGGCAGAGATATTTGTGGCTTTGAAAAATATATGCCCAGAACATGGAGGTCTTTCCTGGAGGAGATTCTTCTGGATGAGATAAAAATGGGACTGCAAGGGAATAGGAGAAGGCTCTGGATGAACTGAAAGTGTCAGCAGTACGTCTCAGGATCAAAGAGGAATTTGTCCATGCATGATTGTGAGGTGTATTGAGGGCTTGTGAGTGATGGAATAGGATTTTTTTTTTATCTGAAAAAAATATATATGGTACAACGTTCATTGCTAATATCAATTTATGCTAATATGTTAGTACAAATTCAATGCAAATTTTAATATGAATTTTTAATTGATATGTTTTTCTTTCTTGGCTGACAGCTTTTGGGGCCAGGGTCCTCTCTGCCTCACAGATGGGGTGTCAAAGATCTCCAATTTTACTTTCTCTGTTGCACAAAGTCTATTTTTTCAAGCCTTGTTTGTGCATATTTCACCTAATCAAACAACCGTTGTTGCTGAAGCTTTTTGGAAGCACATAATTTTCGATAAGCCAGAACTAGTAGCCTTGTTCTTTCCTGTGATGTTCTTCCATGACCCTCTGTCTGTCTTGGTGAACTGGTGTATCTGTAGAGAAGTTGTCCACATCGAAGCGTGTAGACTGGATCAATTCAGCCAGGGAGAAATTGGATGCAAGAGAGGAGCAGATTTCAGTCAAGGCCAGGGGGAGAAGACAGGAGTAAGCAGTTACCCAGACGTGAGCTAGGGGTGGCTATGGCTGTAGCAGGCTGTGATATTGCATTACATTTATTGCATATCACCCCTAGTTTTCTGGTAACTAAAAATCCCTTCACTACGAAGGACTTCCTTGTTATTTGTCTCTTCTGTGATTTATGACCTGAGTAAATACTTTGTTACTTTGTCATAAAAGTTCTTCTCGACCTTCTTTACGTCTGCTGTGGTGATTTTTGAGTGCTGTAACACTTCAGAATATATATGAGGTTAAGTCTAGTATCACAGAAATCACAGTCACCTTGAATACAATGGAAACTAAAGCATTGCTTTATTTTTTAGGTGTTGCTGGCCAGTTGGAGTTGTGTATTCTGGTATATGTCTGTTTTTCTTTTCCTGTCTTAAGAGGACAGCCATGACTACATGGCTGTGTAATAATAAAACATTTTAGTAGTAAGTGTAACAATTAATTAATACTCCTATTGTTCCTAGCTCCATAAAGCATGCAAAACACTCCCCTTTGATCAATGAATTAGTAACTTTCAGTTACTTTCATTATCCTTTAAATTCCTTCCAGTGCTTTCTAAACCCTTTCACTTTGTAATGGGACGTAAAAGGAGAGAGAAACAGAATAAGGAAAATCAAATGCTGGCACAATAATAATCTCACTGATAAAATAGTGATTGGTAAACAAAATTAATTAATTTCAAAACTCCAAAACACAGCACAGAGTTCCAGACATTCCTTACTTATGTGTTTGGGGCTGTAGGGTTGAACTGCTATAAGGAAGGAGTGTATACTGCCTAAAGATTCTAGGTTTTTTCCCCACTGTTGACTGCAAACTTTTACTGGCTAAGCCTTTTCTCACCTCAAGAGGACTGATGCAGAGTTCCATATCTGGTCTTTGCAATGAGTATTTTGCCCCTGCAAGGAACTGTTGCATCCAAGCATCTATGCAGGAGTAGCAGGAGTGACCTGAGAAAAGCAGCAGGACCTGGAGCAGATTGACTTGCGAGAGAGTCAAAGTCTGTAGCTGCAGCTTCTCAGCAAACCTGTTGTGTGTATTCTCATTATTAGGTATCATTATTTGTATCCTTCATTCTCATCCAATGTTACCTACTGTGTAAATCTGTTTCTGTATTACTTGCAGGCTTTTGAAGGGCTACAGATTATTTAATGTGTGCTGTCCCAGTATTAGGACAGTAATATTACCTCAGCAAATTTTTTCATAGACTTTAGTCAGTGTGAGAAATGATGTGAGAAATGAATGTGTTGAATCTTGTCATAGACCACAGAGAGAAGACAATTTGACAGCTTATTTAAAATTGCACAGATGTCAGAGAAAGATCTTGAGCTCTAGGTAACAGACCTTTCAGACCTGTGCTGACCCTCAGCAGAACACTTTAGCACATAACTAACTTTAAAGAAATCCAGCTCAGTTATCTTGATTACTCTTTCTTTGTTTGCAGTGTCCTTCTGGATTCTTCTCACAGTATGAGCTGCAGCAGGTATGCTAACAGTATTTCTGTTATGCTTGCCTTTTTAATGTTTGGAGGCAGGGAAAGAATGATTAGAGTTTTTTTTTGTTGTCTGCTTGAGTGAGCTTTACTGTGGGCACTGGAAACCCAGGTATACTTAGCAGCTTAAGCTACCTCAGGTAATTTTTGGTCTTTTCACTCTAGGTCCATTTAAATAAAATTCTAACTGTTCCCTATGCAAGCATACCTAAGTTATCAGTAAATTGTGTAGCTCGGGTCCTGACTTGTTACTGGGGCTGTAATGTTGAGGTCAGCACAGGATACAAGACCCAGAAAGTCGTCTGGCCAGAACATGTCAATCTCTGTTGTAGTAACTGTGCTCTTGCTGATAACTGGGCTAGTTTGATAACTCTGAACAACTTGGTTAGCAGCATATACATCTTTAAATGAATATGGGATCTAAAGTTAAGTGGTGTTTTCAGTAACTCATGCTATGAAGTTGTAATACCCAACATATCCCACCATGACTGCTATGTGTACTTTTATGTTTTCCTGCAGGAAAAAAATACGTTTAAAAATATGGTTGAAAATGTCCAAAACATCAATTAATTAATATTAACTTTTAATAGAAGTGGTAAAATCAACTAAGGAATAATCCTTGCTTACCCAAACTCAAGATTTCTATTTTGAAATGGCCTCAATGCTTTCCTGTTAAAAATTGAAGTTGTATATAGAATGATTTAAGGAATAATATTCTGGTTTATGTAAAGTAAGCCTGCTATTCATGCAAAAGTAATGCTTTTAAATCAGAACTTCAGAAAAATTGCTAGGAGACTATTCTTTTTTTTTTGTTGCTCCACTGTTAGTCATTTTACAAAATAAAAAGTTGACTCCTGCTGCAAATAAAACCTATAATATGTTCATATAAATAAAGCATATAAATCATGATTTCTTTTTATTTCAGTGTAGTTTTTTGGCAAGCAGGGACTCCCTTGTTTACTGTAATACAAACAGTTTAGACTTTAAGCTACATTTTTTGTCATAAAAGATTGACATTTGCTGCTTTTTCCAGATAACAGTAGCCAGTGTTGTCTTATCAGGAAAAAGGTTAGCTGCAGTTCTGTAAGTCACAGAGAAGATAAGAACAACTTTGACTAATAGAGCGATGGTGCAAGTCTGCAGCAAGGCCTTTGTGTTTGGAAAAGACTAAAGACTGAAGAACTTCCTAAGCTGACAAAATCAGCCCTCCCCCCAAAAATTTGAGAAAATTTTCTCAAAAAATATTTTTTGAGAATTCTCAGTACCTTAGAAATGCAAATTTCAGAGAAACGTGTTAAATTACACAATTAGTTATAAAAAGTCTTAGTGCTTAAACTTAAAAATTGTAAACCTATGTGGAATATAGAGAGTATTTAAAAATGAGTTTTTTTAAGAGAAAGTCTGTTATGTTTGCATTTTATTCATGTGGGCCCTTATTTGTAATACTGATGCTGTGTTGCAGATAAAATTCCTATAATGACTTTTTTTCTAACTTTTAAGAGAAGATACCCAAGAATATTTTCTTTTAATCTCTATAGAAATAACCAGTTTTCATTTCTTCCATCTCTCAATGTGTATCTACTCCCTCGATAAGAAAAATTTTCCTGACATCAGTGATGAATAGGTTATTTCACAGAGTGGTGGAGAGGCCCAGTTAGCTACACCTTTTTTATTATCATTATTAGCAGGTATATCCCATAGTCCTTATCATAAGTTAGAACTATTTTTGTAGCTGAAAGCAGTTTTGCTCCTCCTTCTCCTCCTTTCCTCCACTTTCCTCACACCCAACTTGCTAATGTTTTCCTTTGCAAATTCAAGCTATACTTTCCTGTTTCAGAAACTGCTTCTTGCATTTCATGTCTGGGAGAAGAAAGAGCTTATTGCTTCTGCTACCAGTACTAAAGCAGTACTTCCAGTTTTATCTTCATATTTCCTGTTGTTGAAAATGAAAAAAGGAAAAGATGGCTACAGCCTGTATTTTAGCAAAAACAGAATTTGCTCTGCAATTATTTGAAAGAATCCAAAAGCAAGAGCTTTGAGAAATGCCAGAAATACTGTTTCCAAACATACTCTAATATTGCTTTGAGCATACCTAGTACTTTAAGCCCTTGAATTATCTTCTTTGAATAAAGTTGTACTTCAGCTGATGTGTTTTTCTCTCCTTCAGTAAGGAATACATTATTAATGGTGTTTATTACTGTATCAGGTGAATATGTGAATATTCTGCTTGCCAATACTTTCCTTCTTGCCTTGCTTTTCACAAAGACAGCTGCTACCCTAATGGGTTTTTGTGTTCCAGTGAATCCACAAGAAGCAGAAGGAATTAAAGAGGATCAGTCAAGTACCATGGCAAAAGTGCTGCTCTTGTTACTTCAACCTATTTTTTTGGTAGAGATTCTGCAGTGCTTAGGATATTTTTCAGAAATGGGAGACCACTGTGGACTGTCTGTAGGCTCTTGCAGAATGTGAGCCACGAGAGAGGTGATGATCAAGAAAAGGTAAAAACAGGGAAATATCCCAGGGAAGCTGTAGTTAAGCATACTAGTAAAATTGTGACTATATTTGTATAAATTGTGTGACTGGAGAGAAGCAGTAAACAAAATACATAGCAAATAAACTTCAAGCATGAAAAGAGTGCTTGCAGAACATAAACAGGTCAGCAAGACACTAGCACAAATATTTCCAGTGTTATTTGAAAAGTTAAGTGTTAATCTGGGACTCTGTAAATCACATTTTCATCTTCTGTTTTCTATATTCTGTTTGAGACTTGGATTCTTCATAGAAAGATGCAATTGCCTCCTAGACCCATCCCTACATCCAGTATCTCCCTTTTGGATAGGGGGAATCAACTTCGGAGCCATCACTGCAAAGTTAGAGTTGTTTTATGTCTTGGTTTATGTTTGTCAGCTTTTTTTTTTTCACTGGGGTAGTATTTTCAGTAAATACATTTTTTCAGTATTTCTCATTTTAACAACCTAAAAATCGTCAACATGTCAACAAAAATTAGGTAGTTCTACTTCCTAATAGTAGCTGCTCACCTAAACTTGTGAAAAGGATAGTACACATTAAATCTTTGTCCTAACAGCCTTCTTGTAAGGTTACTTAATCTTTTTATTCTCTGACCCTTTACAAAATGTGACTTTAGAAATTTTAAAAGAGCTGTCTGAAAAAAAAAATTATCACCAAATAGATGTTATACATTTCACTTCATAACCTTTTCCAAATTACAGAGTTGTATATCTATATATTGCTATTTCTTTACCTGTTCCCCCTGATTTATCCAGGCAAAACTATTTTATCTTTTCACTTCCTTTCTACTTTGCTTAGTTTAAACTGTGGGTTCTTTTTTGCCACGTTAGCTCTATATGAACTGTGATCTACATGAAGCATAGGCATAGTCTTAAACTAGATGAGGTTGGATGAGATGACCTTTAAAGATCCATTTCAACTCAAAACACCCTGTGATTCTATAAACAGAAATGCTCACCTAAGTAACCCTTTAAAATGAAGATGCTGAAGGCTTCTGCTTCTCCTTTTGAATCCTTTGAGAGGATCCACGTATCTGATGATTATATGACGTGAAGAGAATTAGGCATTTGTCCCAGAAAAGTGCAAAAAGACAGGATAAAGTTGATGGATTCTTAGGTAGTGGGAATACTTCTCACACAATCACAGAAACTGCAACTTTAAACTGAGTGCAGCACCCTTCAAAGGCAACTTCATACTCTCAGTGGTGTAACATAACTTATTGCTTGGTACTTAATAACAACTTTAACTTGGGTGTAATGATTTTTACATTTAAACTCCCTTTAAAATGATAAACACCTTTAAACTGACCACTCAGCTCTCCTAAACGTGGTGTCTGTTCAGTATGAAAGACTTCATTAATTTTTTTCCTCTTTCTTTTGGATTTCTGAGGCCACCTGTCTGGTGCTAAGCATGAACAGTTGTGTGCCTGCGACCGTAAGGCTACTCAGAAGTCTCTGATGAAATTGAAGAGTCAAAGCTACTTACTTACATAACTGAAATTGTATCAGATAGCCTGTGAGAAACAGGTACCATTGCAAATTTAAGTTATTGTTAAGATTCCTGTCAGCAAAGGCAATCATTTCAGCCCTTTCTTGCAAAAGCAACCAAATAAAGTATTACTCTAACATCTGTCAGCAAAGACTTGAGAGTCTAACCCTTGGCTAAGCTGGACACCCGTAATGAAGGACAGCTGGTCCAAACTGCTTCTGCTTACATGAGGCTTCAGCACGTCTTTAATGTGTAGGTGGGTCACATTTGTGACAATATATTGGTCACATGTTTGGGTTCAAAAAAATAATTTATCCACTATCCTTTATGCAGTTTACACTTTGTTATTATTGATCTTCAGATTCTTAAAATGCTCTGCGTCGTGTCTTTTAAACTGCTCAAACTTGCTGTACTAGTTTTTACTTGTAAAGCAATTAAGTATTTCATAACTTCTGAGATAAACAGAAGCCTTCTGATCTCCTTCCCATATACTTGTCCTGTAGCAAGCCAGCAGCACCCACTTCTCTTTTCTGAATTGGTAAATATTCTACTATTTATCCATAATATTCCCTGTGGCTTTTTCCTCCATTTTAACCTCTCGTCAAAAAGGCCGAATTTATTTCCTTTAGATACACCTTCTTTTTAGGTATTTGGGTGCTTCTAGAGGTTTGTCAAAGCTCAGGGTTATCTAAAAGTTGGGAGCTAATTAAAACTTGGATTTAAAATAATACAGTGGATAATTGTTGCTTCAGCAGAGAGTTTACCTGCTGCACTGGACTAGAGATGGGATAGTTCTTTTAGCACATAGAAGTTTGTTAACAACTGTTTATAGTGCATTAGAGCATCTTATGATTACTGCTATTCTGCTAGTAATAACCTGAAGCTTAGTGTTGTCTTGGGGAGAAAATAGGGAATCAGAAAACAGAATCTCTTTTATTTTTTTACTTTTAAATGGTGTTACTGTTAACCTTAAAAATAAATACCTGATAGTTAAAGCTATTGCAGAACCTGAAGATTTGTTTTTTTACACTGCTGTTAATTTTACTGTTCAAATTTCACTTTTATGGATTACTTATATTGCAAAAAAAACCCCTGTTTTCTCTTTTGTAGTCTTCAGGTAAATATCTCTGATTCTTTGGTGCAAGCACTATCTAGAAACTGTTGAGAATAGTTTAAATTGCCAATTGCTTAAGGAACGAATCTCCCTTGTGGTATCACAAAGTAGGATATTTTTTGAAAGTGAGTGTGTACAAACAGAGTCCTTAATTTCTCAACCTGGTAGTTAGAAATCCTGATGAAGCTAGTACCAGGGTTAGCTGTCTTACATAAATCTGTCATCTTCCTCAAGAAGGTGTAGAAAGTTTTTGTAGGTGAACGGTGGTTAGTTGGTGTGGAAAACCCTGGATAACATCAAGTAGTATCTGACCATTCCAGGGATCTTCTTTTTAATGTGTATCCATGCTAAAGCATTTCTTCCATGTTTGAAGGTGAGTTGGCTACAGCAGGGCTATGTTCATGGTTCTGAAGCCCTAATGGAAAAGTGGCCTTAAGAATTGTTGACTGTGTGTAGATAGATGATTTTTTTTTTCAATGCCTCTAGCTCTACATTCATTTTTTTTTTTTTCAGTCTCCAGGTGTTGTTTTAGGTTACCTTGACCTTCCTCAGTATGTATGAATACAACTACTGGTAAAAGCCTGAAGTACACTGTAAGACATATCAGAGTTGGCTGGGTTTCTTTAACAAACTCTAAAAGTGTTTTGAAAACCTCTATGGATTTTGCAAACTTATGACTTCATTGTAATTTTAATTAGGTTTTCTGTATGGCTTTCATGTTTGAAAGCTGCAGGAGCTTTAAACTATGTGTGAATTGTCCTTTGGTGTGCTGAGGGGCTTTGCAATGTTCTGCTATTGATGAAGAAGCTTGAACTATGCCAACTCCTAACAGTGACTTTGTCTTATACTGAGTTGTTATTCAAAATTTGCTAGCATTTATTGATTTAATTCCTAATGATTTAAGAGCTACAGTAATTCTCCCTCATATTCAAAGAAGAAAATAGTTCATAACTGTGATGTGTCTGGCAAACTTCTTTGACTAGTGATTCCTGCAGATGGTGCAGTTATATCTTCGCTGATGCAAAATAACTAAGTTTAGTAACATGTAAATTTTGCCATCTTTCTCACACATATTAATGAAGTTCTATATTAAGCAATGAAAAGAAGTCACATTTTCAGTGAGAAAAATATTTTATGTTGAAATGTTCCACTTCTGGTAATTGCTGAGGAGTATGTAAATATGTTTCTAAATACAGAAGAGACCGAAGATCCAAAATTTGCTACTGTAAACGTATTCATATCATTGTGTTGCCTGGTCTAATGTTCAATTGGAAAAAACCAACCAACCAACCAAAAAAAATAAACCCCACCAAACAAAACAACCAAACACAAACCCTTTTTTTCTGTTCTTCTCCTCTGTTTTTCCCTTCAGAAAAATAGAGTGGTAATAGCCACCCAAATGACTGATACACAGTATCCAACATGTTTTCTCCCTTTAACGTTTGGTACTATTCTTTTTATGTTCTGAAGAGTATGTCTTGCATATTTACCATAGATTTAGAAGACATTTTTCATATTGTGGTACACACTTGTGATTGAATCATGTGAATTACAGATATCAAGCATACAACGGGTCTCAATATTGCTGACTAGTTTTCAGAATCGGAAAGAAAGAGGAAACTTCTGAAAGTACTACTGCCTGTTCACATATGCATATACACCCCTGTCCATTTTCTAGAGCTAGAAAGCCTAAACTGATATGAAAATCTGAAATGCAGTAAGAAAATTGGATGAGGAAATTATTTGAACTCTAGCATTGAGATTTGATAGACTAAATGCAATGTGGAACTAGCTGTAACTGGCAAAACTGCAATGGTGGGTAACAAGTGAACACTATTTCATATAATTTAAGGGGAAAAATTTTCAAATTAGTGTTTGATTTTGAGTAGTTCTTAAAAAAAAATTGGAAAATCTGAAGAATCATTAGTTTTACTAAAGTAAATATTGAATACCTATTGAGATTAAATCACAATGATCAGAAAATAATCACTTTGAAAGTAACGGTGCTATTTTAATTCAATATTAATAGCGAATGGTTTACTGGCTCCAGATCAAACTCCCTGCATTTCTAGTGGAAATCTCCACTACCTATCTGTTGTTCTAAGGTAAATATAAAGAGAAATATGTCTCTGTAAATATGCAGAAAAAGAAGGAATCTGTGATCAAGGAAGGTCTTGACTGGTGCAAACAGTATGTGACCATTATTCAGACAGTCTACCTCAGTGCTATGAGGTCAAGGAATTAAATTACTTTTCCTTCTAATTAAGTAAATCTGAAGTATATCACTGAATGTTTACCTTCCTGGAATTGAAATGCAGAACATAATCTGGCTGATTGAGCTTCTTGCTAATCAAAGCAACTGGTCAAGATAATGAGGGAGGATTTTCTAGTGAGTAGTGGAAGGGGATAGGCGAGACATTCAGAACCTCATTGAATGTAAAAGCATGGTAAGTGGCTACAGGCTTAGGAGGATTTGTGTTAGGGTTAGCAGTGAAGAACCTTTGCAGTCTGCACTCATGAATGATATTTGAAAAGTTCATTGTTTCTATCTGTTGTGCTGAGCTGTTTTATTCTCCCACTAAGGATGTTTTTCTGGTACGTGGCAACTATAGAATAGCTCTTGACTTAAACTGGAAGAGTAACTGCAAGTTCAAATCTAAACTGAATTGTTACTTCAGAGTGGAATTTTTTACTCACTTACTGTAGTTCTTACAACGTGTGATCTGGATGGTGTTCAGCCCTCATTTATCTCTTTTGCATACCCCTTTTACAGCTGGTTTTTAAAATCTGGTTTTAAAGCTCATTTAACATGCCTTCCAGAAAAGAAGTATGTCATAAGTTATATAAGTAAGTTTTGGTTTATTTTATATACTCATTCTTAAGATAGTTTAACTAAGTACAAACCTATACTGCATTCAAACTTTGATTGGTCAAAACTAGTTTCATTTCAGGTTATGGAAAGTGACTCAAGCACCTGGAGCCAAGATTTATATCCTTACCCAAATTCTGAAAGCACTGTGTTTTTATAGCTCTTTAGAGGAAAGGCAGGAACTGCATTAACACTTGTTAGAGCAACAGTTAATGCAACGCTGACTAGAACTTCAAACCCACAAATATTAATGCTAAAATGTTAAAAAAAAAAAAAAAGAGGGAGGGGGAAATAAGTTTAAATATTTGATCTTTAATGAAGGAAATTACTTTTTCTCCCTTTGAAAAAAAAAAAAAAAAGAGGAATAAAAACCCAGTCAATTTTAAGTCATTTTAGGGACATTGTAGTAGCGTGAACAAGACTTCTTTATTTTCTGTTGATCTGGTATTGAAAATAAAGACCTCAGATTCTCCTGAAAGTTATTTCACTGGAATAAGTATGGGCAGATTTTAAATCCTCACAGATTATGTACACCACTCAGAGACTTGGAAACTAATTTATTTCTTAAAGAACTGAAATATCTAATTCTCATTGATATTGCCTTGTACTTAGTCTTTTCTTGTAGCAGAGAGATTCAGTCCCAATATATTTGTAAATCTAGGTTTTAAGTTGCAATGATTTGAAAACATCCAACGTTGAGTGCTTTCGTATAGTAATGCTACATCAACTGAAAAATCTGTGTCTGCATAAAGCTGTATTGATGATTAAATCCTTGCCCAGAAATGATGAAAATTACACTGTGTGTGGCCTCAGGCCCCATAATCCACACTGTTGTAATTTCCTTGCTAAAAGCAGATAGTGGAAGGCCACTAGTTATAGCAATGCTAGCAGGTTTCAGCACTCTGGGATGGTTTTTCAAGCTTTAAAATAGTGCAGCGTTGCCATCTTTTGCTTTCTTTAGTAAATGTCAATCAACTGGAATTGTTCATCACTGAGAGCACTCCATTCAGTATCTTTTCACTTGAGTTAGTGTGATAAATCATACTATGCAATTTCTCTAAAGTGTATAAAACCATTCCAGCACTACATCTGTTAAGAATATAATGCTGGTCTTTCCATGCAGCAGAATGTTGAAGATTTAATCATAACAGCACCATTTAGAGTTGTCTATTTATGTATTTGGATATTTTGACTAAGAAAGACGGGTTGCTTCCTGAATGAGAAACAAATATGTCTTCAGATAATTTCTTCTTCCAAGCTATTTTCTCTATGAAATGGGGTTTTAAGATATACTTGTTTAAAATACCATCAGGACCTTGAAAGCACCAAGTGTTTCCAGTATTTCTACAGCTGTGTGAAATGTTTTGCTCGTAAAAATGAGGGTGATCTATTATGGTTTCACAAAAGGGGCAAAGTCTATTATGACTGTCAGCAATAGTTGTTTTTGTAACATTCTCGAAGAGAATAAAACTTTTTCTCTTAAAGATATCTACAAATAAATTATAATTATTTGATTTTTTTCATTTATTCATATAATGACACTATGATGCATTATTTTTGTCTCCCTAAACAAGCTCTGGAGAAAACCAGATATCTTCAAGAATTAGAGGGAGCTGACAAAAGTTAACAAATCTGTCTCTAGATAGGCCATACTCTCTTCTGATGCCTAAATCCCCAGGACTAATTTATGAATTCTATTGCTTCCCCTCCCTGTATCCTTTTCTTCACTCAGTTTATACTATGAATAGATCTTATTATTTCGCAGTGAGTGTGACATTAGTTCTCTTTCCATCTTAAGGAGCTGATAGATGTTTTAAGTCTTATTTCATTCTCTAAAGCAACAATTTTTTACATGCTTTTGTAATATGTAAGTCTTCAGGTGGTGTTATGTTTAAAAAAACCCTCAGTGCTTGTTTTTACCCCATTCAGGGCATTTATTGAAAACATATTGACAAACTTTATTTGGTCACAGCTCCGAGAAGTGTTGGGGTTGTGTTTCCCCACTAAGCTTTATTTCTGTTGTTCTTTTCTGAATGTGCAACTGTCACACAATAATACCATTTAAAGATGACTTTGTAATGCTTATGGTTTATTTCACATATAATTTTGTATAAATATTGAATATTGGATTGCAGGATGATTAATTTTGTGCCTGATATAAGTATTTTATAGTGTCTTTCACCTGGTCATTTAGCCTAGAGTTGGAACATGTAAGATGAGTGTAGATGCACTGAGCAGGATAACTGTCAAGAAATTAAAAGTGCATGGTTTGCAGAAAGTATGTTAGAGCAAAAATGAAGTCTTTTGATGAGGAGAGAGGAAATTTTTCTGAGGCTATGTCTATCTTGGCAAGGATTGCTGCGTTGTAAGACTAGATCTTCAAGGTGAAGCAGTTGTTAATGTGGAGTCGGTGTCCCCTATGGTGTATAGATTGCATTGTCTGATTTAGGTTAGACCAGATCTGGCCCCACAGACTAAATATCTATCAGTAGTTTCAATGTTTTAACTGCCCCTTCCCCAACAGTTGGCAAACTTGTTGTTTTTGTTAAATCAATCAGATTTAACATTCCGGAGGTATCTGTAAACTTGCCAAATATGTGACAAAAATGAAAACAAATCTAGTCCTGCTTTGTAAGATTAGCATGCAGTTAGTGGATAATTAATTTCATATGGATACGCTCTCACCTTGTCATGGTTTGTACCTTTAATTTCACACCGTGACTGTAGCTTGGGCAAAATAATGAGCATCAGCCTAATTTACAGGATTGCAGACTGTTATAAAATGTTTTCAGAGAAAAATATTTTCTGTTTATCAAAATTCCATGTTCATAGGTGCCTTGTTCTTCTTGGCATATGCGTTCATTATTCACATAACTTTTAAGAGCTCCATTATTTTCACTGATTCATTATATGTTCCCTTCCATGTGATAATTAAGAAGGCATCCATCTACTTTTTTTTTAGTCACATGAAGTGTGTCTTAACTCCTTTTTTGGGATACGAACAAAGATGTTGCTTTATAAAGTAGAGTAGCAGGAGGATTCAAAGGAGCTGTTAAACTAAATTTGAAGAAATCTGGCATCAACGTAACTGAAGCCACTGAAGTAAAAAGCTGTCTCTTAAAGGCCACCAGAATTCAAAAGAATCATTAAAATAAAATTTCAGATAATCCAGAGCTCCACAGAACAAAACTTTTCACTTATTGCATTACACGTACAGTTATAAGGTAAGCAGTCTTGGGAAAAGCAAGTGGAATGTAAACTGTCTCTCTGTGAGCTCCCTGATGGCTAGACCAGAGTTTCACGGGTTTTATGTCATTGTGGCCCAGACAATTTCCTCTGGATTACTTTATAAACATCATTACCATGTGTGTTTTGAAAGAGAAAGATGTCTTCCATCAAATAATGTGTAGGTACTTGTAATTTGGAGAGTGTTTTCCTCTGATCCCAAATAGGGAGAGATACCTTATTGTAGTTAAAACACCTTAGCCCAAAAGAAGACTTTTTAATGTCTTTTTTTTTTAAAAGAGTTTTCTATAATTGACTTATTTCACAAGGAACAGCTTAAGGGAAGGAAGGAGTGGCTGGGGTCAGGGAGGAAAGGCCTGGGAACATTTTAAACTGACTTTGCTGGCTGAAGACAAGACAATGTATCATGTAACTAGGCCTTAATACAGATGTTTGTATTCCTTTGTATTCCTTAGAGAGCTGGGCACCGCAAGTACTTAAGTGGTTCTGCAGCACCTCTAAACTTTTCAGACATGAAATTATGATTCATTGGACTGTGGAGTCTGTTGTGGTTTAGACCCAGCTGGGAGCTGGGCACCACGTGGCTGCTTGCTCACCCCTACCACCTCCTGAATAGGAAGGAGAAAAGGGAGAAAAATATGAAAGCCCACGGATTGAGATGAGGAAAATTCTAATACAACACAAGGAGCAATAGACAACAGTAATAACAATAACAGTAATGCAACAATATATACCGGAGGTGATACAAAGCACAGACCACCACGTTAGCTCTGTGATGTCAGCCCAGCCTGCTCCTGGGCATGCCCTGTCACAGGCATAATGTCAGCATGGCATTGAAAGACCTATGGGTTGGTGGCAGGTGGGGTTGCCTATCCTGACTGTGGCCCTCCCAGCTTCTGGTGAAAATGAACCCTATCCTAGCCAAACCAGGTCAAAGTCCTTCACAGTTCCTGTTGGAATTGAGTACTTTCAGCAGTGCAAGGGAAATTATTTGTTCTAGTTTAACACTTTTGCATAGAGCCCCAAACACAAGGCAGTGCATTGTCCTAACTAGTAATTAATGTATTACAGTAAATCTATATATTAAAAAAAAACCCCAAAAACAGAAACAAAAGACCCAAACCCTTCGCATATAACTGAAAAGATAAGAACGATGTTGGAGATAAGTCTGTGTTATTTTTTTTTTCTTTCTTTTTTTTTTTTTAAGTCTCTTCTGTCCAAGAATAGCTTTAAAACAAAAGCATAAATTCATCCCCCTTGGCCAAAGAATTTCTATTCAGGAAAGGCATTTTGTGGGGAATTAACTTGTCTCTCTGCCACTACGTACTTGGATCGCAAGTGCTTACCAGGTGCTTTCCTGACTTGGAACCTCTGTCAACACATAAATACAGAGGAAAACAAGTAATATTATAAAGTGAGTTTTAAATAAAGTAAAAGGGTGGGAACATGGGGGAAAGCTGCTTAAAGAAGATCATTGTGTGATAGATCTTGCATGTGGTATGTATATTTGCTGTTCTCCATCTTGGGCTGTCCTTGCCAAGAGAGATTTTTTGCATCAAATGACTTTTCCCTGGTTTACTTTAAAATTAAACTGGTTTATTCATTTTGTCTCCATTCAAATGGCATAGACCCCATTACAATGCAGATGCCTTTATTTTCAGGGAGCATGCTTTGTTCATCCACTTTTCTCTGAACCATTTCATGTTTTCTTTTTAACTTCTCATATTTTTTTTTAGTTGTCTTTTGAACACATGCTCACCTGCTTCAATGGATTCAAAGCTACTAATAAAAACACTCCTCAATATATAACAGATGCAGAAGTGAATATAAGTGGAAACAGTGGAATCAGGGAGGCAGACCCAGAGCTGTCATCAAGCTCTTCACAGTCACTAGATTTTTTTTTCACCTGCTCATGCAGTGCTTGCTCAAGACCTGTTGGCAGTGACTATGTATTTCATCTCTCACCATTTTTTTTTCTTCCACCTCACACACTTTTTCTGAGCATTTGTGACTGTATTAGATTCATCTTTAAATCCTGCTAAATGTGCTAAACAATGTAAAGTGGTTTCCATTAAAAAGACAAATTTATGTGCTGCCAGTATTTTAACCAGGGCCTCCTTCTAAAGTTTGTCCTTGGAATCCTTCCAGGTTGTGAGAATCTGGTGTGGAAGGGTGTATGTCAGCTTGGTGAGGAGAGCACTGAAGGACCAGGAGTTGGTTGGTTTGTTTTCCTGTATGAACAAGATGCATTTGGGGAAGAAAGGTGGAAATGCCATTTAGCAATCGTATTTTATGTGGCATTTTGAATCTGAGCTGTGGTACTCTGAGACATGAAAAACATGCTGAAACTTCCACGATTCTATGTTTTTTTGAGAGAAAAAAAAATGGCATTTGGCTTTCTTAAAAAATGTTTTTGAAAACAGTTGGTGCTTGCTGTTCTAAAACACACTCCACATGTGAGAGTCGTGTTTACAGATATTTTTTTTATGTGTGTGAAGATGCTTCTGGGCAAGATGGCTTTAAACAGGGTGCAGAGAAGCTTTGATTTGGTTACAAATATAAAGACTCCAGAAATCATAATTCGATGTGCATTCCTTCCAGGAGTGTTCTTGGATCCCCTGAAAGGCACCAGGCTTTGTTGCCTTCTGTACTTTATGGACACAAAAAAGAAAGTAGATGTTATCAAAACAAGCTGACAATCTAACAGGTGATTTGAGATAATTAAATCAGTTACATTCTTCACTGTGATCTTTATCTCCATTTTTTTGGTTGTAATAATGTAGTTTGACAATAAACTCACACAGAAGGACCCTCTCAGTGGCACATCAGCATGATTCTATTAAGGTAAAACACAACACTTAAATGAAACCAAACTGAAGAATCCCTTTTAAGTTCTGCCTACATGTCCTACAATGCTGGGCAGTAATAAACACAAGCATCTTTTTAGAAGCTTTTTCAAGGGTATGTGATCTGACTGTCTCCTTCAGTACAACAGAGAATAAATCCCCAGTTCCCTACCAGAGAGTACAGATGGAAAAATCAGTTTGGTCTCCACCCTTTTCTCTGTCCCCTACCCCTGTGAAGTGAAATACAGCACCTCAGCAAAGAGTTACAGGTTAGTGGCTTTTTGGTGAGTTGTTTTTTTTTTTTCCCCAGCTAAACTAAACTGTAGCTTTTCTGCAATCTATTGGTGCATGTTCAAAAGCATTTTGCCATTTGTGGTGTTGATTGAATTGATCTGTGTTCAATGTGACTGTTTCATTTTCTTTCTGGAACAGAGCTGCAGAGTCCTTTACTTGTGTGGTTTCAAGAGGTCTATGGAAGCCCATCATTATTGTGCAGTCTAGTTATCACTTGCCTGTACAGAGAAGCAGAACAGTAGTGAAAGTTGGTTTGATGTTGGCTAATGAAACTTGCTGTACACGTATTTCCCCCTGCTG
>NW_008584829.1:39184-41678 GCF_000691845.1 Merops nubicus
GTTCAGACTAGCTCTTCTGTAAAGAAACCTGTTTCTCTGTGCACAGATGCTCTATATTCGGTATACAGTTTAATTATAAGTAGAACTTTTCACTCCTTTGTTTGCAGCCTCATTAGTTCTATATAGTTCCAAAGTTTTAAATATGTGTCGAACTAACCAGGCACTGAAACATATGGATCCAAGTGCTGACCTCGGTTACATCACTATAAATCTGGACAGTAACTGTTATCATCTGGATTTATGCTAGTGCTATTAAAATAAAGGGAGTGATTTATTAGTGATGAATGGAGTTTTTATGGCTGTGTCAGTCTTGCACAAGTTTATAAGGTTGTTTAAGTACCAATACTCACAAGTTTAACTCTTTCTTTTATTATGTGTAAGGAAATCCACAGCAGGTCATTCATTACATAGTAAGTGAATGGTATCTAAGTGTATATTAATTAAAAGTTCTGTTATTTGAGGACATGGCTTATTGGGTTTTCTTTAAAGTCACAGAGCTCTTCTATAGTCCTTAACTAATCTAATTTATTTGTTCAATCTTTTTGTTTTATATGTGCATCACTATTGCTTGAGAGTATCCTTAACAAGACAGTAAGCATCTTTGTCATTTCTTTCAGGTACAAAGATATGCAAGTGTTCAGTGAGATACATTTTCTGGCCACCTGCAGTAATTATAAACAATATTCAATGACAAGAGGTGGGGAGGTGGTGCAGGGATAACTTGCTTCAGGGTAGTTTTTTGTGATTCAGAATTAATGCTGCTGTTTGGTCTATTCTTGTCTTTCCATTCACAGCTCTTTATGTTCTTTGCAACTGCACTGAAAAGGAGATAGGTAAATAGACTTGCATATGTACATAGAATAAACAATAATTTATGAGAAGAATAATCTCTTCAGTCTATAAAAACTTTTGTCTTGAATAGTTTAAATGCATTGAGTATAAAATGGTGTGATCTTATGCATTTTAAATAGTGTCTAAATAAATTAGAATTATTGACTATACTTAATTATTATATTAATGAATACTTTGAACATTTTAAACACTCTGTAAAGTGCAAAAATGAGACTCTTGGGAGAGAACTGTCAATAAAATGATTTTAATTTTGAAGTCACACGAGGCAGGAATGACTGCCCTTACAAGGCCTCATACTGCACCACTTAAGCAATACTATCTTGTGTGGTAATCACTGAATTAAGGGTACAACTTCTTTAAGAGTACAACAGTCATTTCAGATTTAGGGAAAATGGAGGGCTCAAAGCCATATTGATGGGCCTTAGCACAACAAAATCATAACTTTTAGAATAAATGCTTTAAAAATAAATCCTTTATAGAAGGTCCCTGATTTTTGCATCCTGAAAAAATGTTCAATGTCCAAGACTGAAGGAATTGTGAGGGTGTACCATTGTGCCATTAAGAGAAACAACATGTAGAAAGCAGGCATTTTACTGAGATACACATAGGAATAAATGCAAAGCCAAGGTCCTAAACCAGCCCAGAAATACTTCTCTCTCTTGATCCCTACAGCTTTTCAGAATACATCCCACTTTTACTTACCTTAAAGTGGTCATTCTCAACTTGATACACATATATAAAACTTTTACGAGCTCTGACGGATCTATGAGAAATTTTGCAAGGATACTTGTAAAGAAAAGGGATGCAAAATCCCCTGCAGGTGGGTGTTTAAATGCTACAGAGAAATTGTGAACTAATATCAAATTCTTATTGAACAGAGCATGGGGCCATGTCTTTTTCAGACACGCTGAGTTGATAGCTCTAAAATATTAAAGTGATTTCTGATAAGGCAATAAAAATAGATCTTCAGTTTTTTTTATGTATGAAAACTAGGCTTATAGGGTAATAATGGCCATCAGGAGGATGCTGCACATTTGCAGACCTGCCATTTTCAGTGCTGATATGCTACCCATATGTTTCTATCTGCAGTTTTGAGACCGCTGAGGCTGCATAACATAAGCTCTTGTTCATCCGGCCTCTGAGTAGCCTCCCTCAGTGCTGAGCATGAGCGTGGCAGTCAGGACTTGTCTTGTGGGATTGGTTTCCAGTCTGCTATCATTTTTTGCTCTTTATGGCACAGCAACTTAAACCTGTGCTGTTCTGAATTAGAGAGCGTTCAAGATGTCTTGAAGTAGTTCTAAAAGTAGGTCTTTCTTTTCCCTGTTATAACAGGTGGCATTATTCTTGGATATTCATTCTTGGCTTACATGTTTTTGGAAGAAGGGCAATGCAAATAACCCAGGGAGAGCTGCTCATTTTTAAATTTTTCATTTTTAATTTTTTTAAGAGTAGATTTCTTCCATGGCAAAATGATCTTTTTATTCTCTCTGCATGGATGAATGAGAAATAACAAAAATAACATGAGGCTAGAGAAGCATTCTTTGAATTGAAAGTGTTGGGTTTTTTTTTTCAAAATCCTGAATTTTTTTTTTTTTTTTTTTTTTTTTCCTTCCACTTTTTTTTTTTTTTTTGTTTTTTTTTT